>NW_007253292.1:41743-43582 GCF_000164805.1 Carlito syrichta
GTTGGAGTCTCACTCTGTTGCCGCTGGAGTGCAGTGCCATGCTCATGGCCACCCCAGTGTCAACTTGCTGGGCTCCGGCGATTCTTCCACCTCAGCCTTCCGAGTTGCCGGAACAACAGGCACACACTACCGTGCCCAGCTAATTTAAAAAAAATTTATTGTAGAGACGAGGTCTCACCAAGTTGCCTGGGCTACTTTCAAACCCACGGGCTCAGGCAGTCCACTCGCCTTGGCCTCCCAAAGTGCTGGGATTACAGGCTGAGCCACCAAGCCCAGCCTCCATCTTGTTTTAATGCCAATAACTAACTGGTCTTGAGTTAGATACCTGGCTTGTAGAGAGCAGGAAAGAGAAGGAAGCTCTCAGGGGCAGAGAGTGGAGGGATTGGGTCAGTAGTGAAGGTCTGGAGGGAGGATCTACCATACTATCTAGGGTTCCTGCAGTCACAGCATTTAGAATAGCTTCATGCTCCAAAAAGAGGGAAACGGCACCACATGGGTCACTGGAGGCAGCTCTGGGAAAGAGGCCCTAAGAAAACTCCTTTAAAAATCCCCATTTTACTGACAGGACGACTGAGGCTCAGAGCCGGGGGAAAACAGACGAACACAAGCCTCAAATGGAATTGTAGTTGAAAACAAATGATGCAATTTAGAAATATTTGTATTGCCCTTGAAAAAAACTCCCAAGCAGTGTTCTCCCCTCTGTTCTCACACCACCACCACAAACAACACAGAAAAAGGCTTCTGTGACCAAATGCGTGGGATTCCCCCCTCAAACCAAGCAGTGGGCACCAGCTGGGAGTATTCTAGTTCAATTTCAACACTACCTACCTGGAGAAAGTGTCAGATCCTGATGCCAGGTGGGGTGTGGTATAACAGTGTGGTTCTTGACTTGCCACAGAAAAGAATTTCCCAGCAAGTCCCAAATATAGTTTAAGAGAGAATTTATAGAAAGAGACATGCTCAAAGGGCATGGGCTTCTTAAAAGATAGAACCATGTGCTTGCCTTTGATAAGAAGCTTGATATACTTTTACAACAATTATTAAGTTAACCATGAACTAAGAGGGGAGGACTGCAGGGAACTGGTCATGAGTTTTGATGACCATCTCTCAACTTTCTAAGGTCTCAGTAAACCTTCTAAATAGTTATTGCCTGACAAGATTTGGGCTTTTCTTAGAACATCACGTCTGTATTTTGTGTAATTCCTTATTGTTTCTGTGGTTTACTGTATTGATAAATCCACATTTCAGCCCACAAGGTGGTCAGGTCTGGTGTGCCTGGTCATGCAGGTGAAGGTCATGTGCCAATGAGAAAGATGTCTGGGGGAAACCCCTTCCGGGTCCCCTCCCACTGTGGGAGCTTTTCTGTCTTCTCAATAAATCCTGCTTTCTAAAAAAAAAAAAAAAGAAAGAAGTCTGAATGCTTTACTCTATTTTAATTCAAGCTGCCTACAAGAAACCTGCCTCTGTCTAATCTGCACTGAATAATATGCCTCAATCACAAGAACTGAGGGCTCAGTCTCCTAGACTGCAGTGTTTCCCCCCAAACCCCGCCCCCAGGCACCAGTTGAAATCCCAGGCCCCTGGAACCCCCTCTTTGTGTTTGATTTGCTGGAGCGGCTCACAGAATTCAAGGAAACACTTGTCTGCTGGTTTATGATAAAGGACACTGAGGAAGAGATATGTAGGGCGAGGTGTGTGGGGAGGGGTGCGCTTCCTGCTCTCCCAGGTGTGCCACCCTCCAGGAACCTCCAGGTGTTCAGCTATCAGGGAGTTCCCCCTACCCAGTTCTCTAGGGTTTTCATGGAAGCTTCATGACCTCAGCATTCCTTCCCCCAAGGT
>NW_007253292.1:44482-48842 GCF_000164805.1 Carlito syrichta
CAACTCAAAAAAAAAAAAAAAAAAAAGATGGCTAATGAAAGGGCTCAGAGAATTGAAAAGGTCTGGGGAATTTGTGAGTTTTCTTTTCAGGGGTAAGACGGGGGAACTTCCACATACCGTGTACTAAAGAGGGGCCAAAAGCTTTCCCCCAAATGGTTTACTTTAAGCATTTAGCATAAAAGGTTTATCATCTCCCACTGAATAAGCTACCCACACCCCTTCCCTGCTGTGTCCTCAGGTAAATTGCAGCCTGTCTCTGTGCCTCAGTTTCCTCACTTGTTAAATGGGGATAATAGCTGCTACGAGAAGCCAATGTGCTCGTCTGTAAACCATCTGACACATAAAGTGCTCAGTACTACTGCAGAGGGGTTTGGAGCACAGACTCTAGGGCCAGTTGGCAGGTGTTCAAATCCTGCCCTGCCACTAGCTGGCTGTGTGATCCTGGGTGTGAAACTTAAATCTCTCTGTACTTCGATGTGCTCATCTGTAAAATGGGCATCCAAAAAGCGTCTGACTCATAGAGTTAGTAAGAATTAAATGTTGGCCACTACTAGGCCACTGCAACCACCATTGCCAGGTCATTGCCTTGCTAAACTATGGTGTGGCCGTGTGTCCTTTGAGCTATGGCTAGGCCATGTTTCCTGGTTTTGGCCCCCTCCCCTACTTTGGGGAGGTGAGTCTCCTCTTTCTAATTTACTTTCTAAATAAACTACATTTTCTAACAAAAAAATTAAATGTCAATATAGGTACAGTACTCTCAACAGTGCCAGATACACAGCAATTCCTTTGTTAAGAGTTGCCTCCTAGGCCAGGCAGGAGGCTCACACCTGTAATTCCAGCACTTTGGGAGACTGAGGCGAGAGGACTGCCTGAGCTCAGGAGTTCGAGACTAGCCTAAGCTAGACCTTGTTTGTATAATAAATCAAAAAATTAGCCGGGCGTGGTTGTGCACACCTGTGGTTCCAGCTACTTGGAAGGCTGAAGCAGAAAGATGGCCTGAGCTCAGCAGGTCAAGGCTGTGGTGGCCATGAGCAGCCTGCCACTGCACTCCAGCCTGGGTGACAAAGTGAGACTCTGACTCAAAAAATAAAATAAAAGCCGGGCTCGGTGGCTCAGCCTGTAATCCCGCGCCTTTGGGAGGCTGAGGTGAGTGGATTGCCTGAACCCGCGGCTTCGAGACCCGCCTGGGTAGCGAGACCTCATCTCTACAATAAATCAAAAAATCAGCCGGGCATCGTAGCGCATGCCTGTAATTCTGGCTACTTGGAAGGCTGAGGCGGAAGGATTGTCAGAGCCCAGTGGGTCGAGGCTGCGGTGGCCGGGAGTGGCCACTGCACTCCAGTCTGGGCGACAGAGTGAGACTCCAACTCAAAAAAAATAAATAAATAAAAAAATAAAAAGCGTTGCTTCTTTGAAAAAAGAGGTGTCCATTTTACAGAAGAAGAAACTGATGTTTTCATGGGTGTAAGGGTTTCCTTGAAGACCAAAGGTTTCTCAGGACCCCTCCTGGTTCTCTGGCCTTCCCTTCACAGGCTTTGTGGTTAGGGTCTTTCCAGAGCCCCTCGTTCAGGATCTAATTCAAGGTTGGTGGTTGGTGGGAGGCTGGAGGGAGGTGAGACAGGGCCCACAGGTCGACTGAGGCCTATTCTTCTGGGAGTCTGGCCAGATGGTTGTCCTGCCAGAGTGTCTGCGCAGCCAGGGTGAGTTTGTGCCCCTGGCGCCACAGGACCAGCCGACTTCCTCCCGCCCACGTCTGCATCTGACATCCTGCATCCCTGCTTTTCAAGTGAATGCCGGCTCTGGGTTTTTGTTTTGCAAATATTGGCCTCAAGTGTTTTTTTTTTAAGTTTTTATTGTGGTAAAATCCATGTAAGATTTACCACTTTATTTTTTAAAGGGTACAATTCAGTGGCATTTAGTACACTCACAACGCTGTGCAACCATCACTAATCTGTCTAATCCCAGGGCATTTTTGAGACCTCCCGGAAGACACCCAGTACCCACTAAGCAGTCACTCCCCATCTCCCCTTCCCCAGCTCCTGCCAACCACTAACCAACTGTCAGTCTATGTTTCCTATTCTGGACGTTTCACAAAAATGGAATCATACCATACGTGACCTTGTGTCTGGCTTCTTTCCCTTGGCACAATGTTTTCAAAGTTCATGCTGTATCCTGTATCAGAACTCCATTCCTATTTCTGACTGAATAAGATTCGACCGCAAGAACAGATCACACTTTAAAAATCCACTTACCGGCTGATGGACGTCTCGGTTGTTTCCTCCTTTGGGTTATGATGAATGGTGCTGCTATGAACATTCTCACACTAATTTGTGTTTGAACACTTGTTTTCACTTCTTTGGGGGTTTACACCCAATTTTCCACAGGGGCTGCACCATTTTATACGCCCCCAGTGAAGTATGAGGGTTCCATGTGTCCAACGCGGCCTGCTTTCAAAGTACAGGCTTGCGGGAGGGTGAGGCAGCGTTTGCCCTGGTCGAGATAGGTGCTCAACCTGCCCCTCCCAGGGCCCTCAGGCTTAACTGTTTCTGCTCATTTCCAAGGGTCCAAATTCCTACACCCAGCTGCCCTCATCCTTTGGGCCATAGAGACAGGAGCCATGGAGGTTCTGGGCAGAGGAGGGACACACAAGTTCAGTTTCCCCATCCATCAGGGGCAGAGCTGGGCGGGGGGAGGCATCTTTCCTTTGGCTGCCAAGCATCTGACATTCCCTGGCCGGTGGGGGATAGGTTTCCATTCTGTGTTACAGTGGATGGGTCACCACTCTGTCTGCCCTGGTGGCTGAAGTGTGGGGCTTGGGGTCTGAGCATGCAGTGACAGATGGGGAGAAGACAGCTTGGAAGGGACCAAGAGAAAGAAAGGCAGGAAGAGAGAGAACACATGTCCTGGCTGCCTTTGAGTCTCTGCCCCACCAGTCAGATGGCTGCCTGGGTCTATTATGGCAGGAGGAGGTGGTGGGCTTCTCAGATCCCTACCTGGTTCCCTGGCCTTCCCTTCACAGTCTCCTTTGTGGTTAGTCTTCCCAGGGTCCCTTGCTCATGCTATGGCTTCCAGGGCTGCTGCATCTGCTCCTGCCCAGACCCCAAGACCCCTCAGCGGCCACTGACACCATCACATTCCCGGTGTCTACACCCGACCTCCCAGGTCGCCAGCTTGGTGACCCTGACTCAGACTCTAACCAGAGTGCTGTCCCTCACCCCAGCACTCACAGCCCTGGATGCTCGTGACCTGCTCCATGGGCGTCTCTCGGTAAAGCTCCTGTAGGAGGAAGACTGTTTTTCTGTTCAAATCATGGTCTCCACCTCAGACCCCTGGACTCCGTAAAACTTCTGAGACCTTCCCAACCACATCCCTTCTGTCTCCACCACACAGATCTGCTCATGGCTTCAGTTCTTGTTGGCATGCCTTCTGAGCTCCGCGCTTTTTTGTGAAGACAATCAACTTCCCCAAGACACAGATCACCATCACTTCCTGCATCGGGTGCAGTATCTTCTGAATTTGCTTCTCTTCTCATTTAAAAACTTCCTCCAACAGCCACTTGGAAAAAGACAAAATTAGACGCATCCCTCACCCTATGTACAAGAACTCACTCCAAACAGACTGGAGATCTTGATGTGAAGAAGGAAACTGCACAAATACAAGAAACCAGAGGAAATGTCCTGAAGCCTGGGTGGCTGGAGAGGCAGTCTAACCAACTCCCATGCCTGTGCAATGAAAGATACATAGATGCATTTGGGTTCATAGAAATAAGCTTTAGCCGGGCACGGTGGCTCATGCCGGTAATCTCAGCACTTTGGGAGGTGGAGGTGAGGACTGCCTGAGTTCAGAGGTTTGAGACCAGCCTGGGAAACCTGGTGAGACCTTGTCTCTACAATAAATAAATAAAAATTAGCTGGGCATGGCAGCACACGCCTGTAGTTCTGGCTATTTGAAAGTTTCTCCTACAGGAAAGATTACCTGAGCCCAGCAGGTCAGGGCTGTGGTGGCCATGTATGTGCCACGCACTCCAGCCTGGACAACAGAATAAGACTCCTACTCAAAAAACCAAACCAAAACAACAACAAAAAAAACCTGTTACTTGGCAAAAACAGCACAAGTGAAGTCCAAAGATAAAGGCAGTCTGGGAAATATACCTTAAAATGGTTTAAGCGGTCAATTTTCTATTATGGGCTTTTCACCACAACTTCTTTTAAAAAGGACAGGAAAACATCACTTGTGACACACATCACCAGCTTGAGGCCCTCAGGTACGGCACCTCTGCCTGGCCCTGGCAGGAGACCCCAGGCTCAGGCTGAAGAAGCATCAGCTCCACCCCCATGAGCCTTTTTTTTTTTTTTTTTTT
>NW_007253292.1:48868-91104 GCF_000164805.1 Carlito syrichta
CAGTGGCCGCTACCAGCCACCGCAGCCTCGACCTGCTGGGCTCCAGCGATCCTTCTGCCTCAGCCTTCCAAGTAGCCGGAATTACAGGCATGCGCTACCACGCCCGGCTGATTTTTTGATTTATTGTAGAGATGAGGTCTCACTGCCCAGGTGGGTCTCGAACCCGCGGGCTCAGGCAATCCACTCACCTCAGCCTCCCAAAGGCTCGGGATTACAGGCTGAGCCTTTTTAAATCAAGGGATGGGGAAGGCCTGCATTCTTCACAGATGCCAGGGTCATCCAAGAAAAAGAGAGGCTGTGAAAACGTTCCAGACTCAAGGGAATGGGAGAGACTGAAAGGCTCTTGGCGGTCAATTTAACACAAACATCATATCAACACCAGGTATATGAGCTGTTAATTGTGTGGTGATGAGGGGGATCTTTAATCTTAGGAAAAACACTGAAGCAGTTATGGGTCAAGGGCCATGACGACTGTCCTGCAAGTTACGCTCAAACGGTTTAGGAGAAGTGTTAGCACACCCACTCATACACACATGCAGTGCATGCCAGCAAGCAATCGTGGCAAAATGTTTCATAACAGGTGAATCTGGGTACAGGATATACAGGTGTTTTTGTACCTTTCTTGCAAGCTTTTGTTAAGTTTCAAGTTGTTTCCAAATAAGAAGTTTAAAACGAAGGAAGAGCCAACCAGGCTTTTATGATGAATGCCAACAGCATGCCAGCCAGAATCGAGTCACCCCTAACATATAACGTCAGGCAGCTGACAGTAATGCTAGCTATGAGCCTCTTCCTACAGGAAAAACTGTATCTCTGAGCTTAATGGTAAGTCCGAGTATTTGGGGCTCAACCAATAAATTTACTCTTAAAGCTAAATGTAAGTAAAGAAGAGACTCTGTGCAGGGTGACACAGTGGTGCTGGTGGGGCTGGCATGGCAGGTGGCACTCTCCGAGGATGACTGCCACAGCAGCTCCCACTCCACCTTGTCCTCTGGCCCTGCCATTAACAGGAGGTGGGTGAACTTCACTCCCTTGGGCCGGGGTTGGCTCCAGGGACTTACTAGACTTGCAGACCACAGAAAAGTGACATGCTGTGACTACCAAGGCTTATACCCAGGATGCTCCCTAGTGGGACCCAGCTGCCACGCTGTGGGAAGCTCAGGCCACACGGAGGCCATGTGCAGGCACACTAACAGTCCATGGTAACTGCCAGTCATGGGAGCGAGCCACCTGGGACGTCCAGTCAGGTGAGTCTTCAGGGGGCTCCAGCCCAGATCCATCTGACCACAAAGGCATGAGACCTCCAGTGAGTGCTGCTCAGCAAGCCCAGTTCACTAAGGAATTGAGAAGGATGGCAATACTTAAGCCAGTATGGATTAGGATGGTTTGTCACACAGTTGTGACCTTGCGTAGAGGAAAAGCTGGGCTCCTGTGAGGTCACCCGTGAACCTTGGAATGTCTCCCCAACAGGAAAATCGGTGTCTATCTGGGCACCCTGGAGAGTCTGTGCTGAGGGTGTGATTTCTGGTGGGGGATGTGGGGCCTCTCTGGAAGCCATAGTCAGTTCCGTGGACCGGCAGGCACTGTGACCAACTCTCAATGAAAGCCCTGGGCACCGAGGCTTGAGTGACTGCCTGTATAGGTAGCCACACTCCAATCCACTGTCACATCAACGTGGGAGAAACGAGTGCTGTGTGCATGGAGAGGGCAGTGGGACCCTCGTGCCCGTCTCTCTTGAACTCCACCCCATGCGCCTCTTCCCTTGGCCTACTTTATCTCTGTCCTTTTACTGTAATTACCCCCAACCATGAGTACAATGGCTTTTCTGAGTCTTGGGGCTCTGAGCACATTACTGCACTTGAGCAGGCCCAGGGGGACCTCCTGAACTGTAGCAGAAAAGACCCCAATGCCGTTAGCCTGGCTGAGCCCCACCTGAGGTCTGAAGGCTCCTGATGCCCTCATGGCGCCCCTCTGTCTTGCTCATGAGAGATGAATGGCAGCGGCCACCTGGGACTCTGCAGCTGTTCTGTCCCCCAGTGCCTTCCCCAAGGAAAGTGGGGCACTCACTGCAGCACTGACCAGCCCTCAAGAAGAGCCTCCCTTGTGCCCAAACAGAGTTAGGACTGCTATCGCCTCATTCTGCCTGGAAGGCCACCAAATGGGCCAACATACTCACCAGACTCCACCCCTGGGTGCCATTTGCTACACAAGGCCGCAGGGCTACGTCTTCCTGGAGAAAGTTGAGTCCAGAAGAGCCCAGACTTGAAAACAAAATCTCTGGAGGCCAAGGCCTGGCAAGGCAGCGTGAGTAGGACTCAACCCACCTTTGACCAAGAATCTATGGGGCATGAGAGAAAATCCCTCTGGTCTCTCTTGGCAACTGGAGATGTCCGCCTCACTGCATGATGTCAAGAACCAGGGATGGGCTTACCCTGAGCAGGGCTGCCCAGAGGGAGGAGAGCCAGGTGCAGGGTTGGCAGGGAGCAGCACTCAGTCAGTACTTGCCAGTGGGGACGGGCACAGGAAAGGATGAGGAGTTTCTTCAACTGTCGTTCCACCCCAGCCTCACTAGCCCACCCCAGGCCTTGTTCCCACATCCAAGCAGTTTTGTGGGTAGGCCCTTCCGCCTTTCTATCAGGTAGCAGGAGACACTCCCTAAGAGTCAGTCCACTGTGTCCGGCAGACACAGTGCTGCCTGGGTGGTCAGTGCCGAGCGCGGCTTATCCAGCTGGGGGACTGTGGCCCCACCACCTCTCTGCATCTTCTGAAGTGATGGTTACCCCAACCCTGGCAACTCCTGTGGCTCCACCATCCGAGACAAACTGACTTACGATAATGACTTTATTTTAACATATTTAATTACAGACATAAAATAGCTGGGGAGGGGGCGGGCCCCAGCCTAGCCCCACCATGGGGCTACCGGAGGGGAGGTGCAGGCGAGGCCTCCCTGATGACCCTCGCTCTGGGGTCTTCTTATGCGGGGCCCTATTGCTTTAGTGGGGGGGGAGCCATGCAAACGAGGGGGGCAGGGAAGCCTCTTGGCCCCACCCCACCCCGAAGCTGGCCTCCCTCCAGAATGCCCGGGCTGTGCCCCCAGCCCCTGCTTCTCCACCTCCTTCCTTTTGTCCAGGGAGCAGAACCTCTAGCCAGCCCCCGACTCTGCCCCTACCCCCTCTGCAAACCTAAAGGGGAATAAATACAAACTTTACAAAGTAAAAGGGGGCCCAACATTGCCCTGGAGCGGGGCCTGCTCTGCCCCCTAGCCCAGGCCTGGGCTCCAGTGGGAGTGGAGGGGCCCAGGATGCAAGCCCCCCGCCTGTCGCCTCACATCATTCCTAGCTGCAGCAGCGTGTTGGCGTAGGCCATGGGCTTGACGTTGGGATGAGGCTGTGGAACCAGAAGCAGATGGGATGGATACACAGTCACAAAGGAGTTGGTTTCGGGGGACCTCCGAGCACCCAGATGCAGAGCCCGCCCCTGCTTCCTTAACCAGGCCGCTCAGTCTTTTCCTCCCCAGGTCCAGGCCAGGAGGGATAAAGACCCAAGGGTAACTCACCACTGCTGTGAATTGGTGGAACTGGGGCCGCAGGTCGGAGCCCTGGAGGTGGATATAGGAGGCTTTGTTCCCCATCTGGTCGCTGCAGGGACAGGAGCAGAGCGGACAGTGTGGTCAGGGGCTGGACGGGGTGAGGGGTTCAGAGAAGGAAGGGTCAAGCAGAGGGGGAACAGAGAGAGGGAGATGGGGGTGGTGGGGGGAGGACAGGAGGCTAGAGGGAAGAGAGGCCAGGAGAAAGAGGGAGGATCAGAGGGAAGACAGCGACAGTGACAGGCGGAGATGTCAAGAGAGCCAAGGACAGACAGACAGAAAGAGGCAGGGATGTGAAAAAGAGAAATTCACAGGAAAGACCACCCTCCCCCCACCGCCACTGGGCAGAGGGAGGATGAGTAAAGAGTAGAGGAGCAAGGAGCTAGAGGGAAGGGGTAGGGCACTCCCACAGAGGAAGACTGTGACCAAGACCAGACTCAGATCTGATCACATCTCTACCTCTAACCACCAGGAGACACGGGGAACAGAGAAACACGCCAGGCAGCACCACGCAGATGCGGCCAGTCTAATCAGTGCACAAGAGGCTCTACAAGCCAAGTGGTCTCTTAAACAAATACGAGGCAGGGACAGGGATTTCACAGGCAGACACTGGAAATGTGGCCCTTGTTTGGGTCCTGCTTGGAAGAAGTCAACTGAAAACAGACGTTCCCGAGAGACAGGAGAGAAGGCACTGGCTGGACTCAGGCAAGAGCAAGAGGTCACATTATTTAAAGGAGTGGCAGCAGTACTGTGGTTAAGAAAAGAGCATTTTCTTTCATAGCCAAGCTGGGGACCAATGGGAGGAAGATGGCATGCCTAGGGGTTGCAGCAACACAGCCTCAGCAGGGGAAGGGGATGTTGGGGGTGTTTGCCGGTGGCCATGGAGGCTGGGGAACATGCCTGTGGCACTCATCATGCTCTTATCTTCTTTTGCCTGTCTTTGAAATGTTCCACCATAAAAAGTCAAAACAAAAAAAAAGCCCCGTGGCCTTTGGAAGAAAAGTCTTTGGGTGGGAAAGGCAAGGACATACCAGTAGTTGGGGGCGGAGAAGACAGTGACGCAGCGGCCTCCGTGGGCCACCTCATAGCCCTCAGCCTTGACCTCATGGCTGCGGATGATGTAGTCCAGGTTGTTTTCTTCCAGGAAGGCCTTGGTGACGTCAGGCCCAAACTGGCAGCTCACGCCCCGCTTGCTGACTGAGCGCCCATTCTGGGGTGGGGTGGGGAGGCCAGCAAGATGGGGTTCAGGATGACAGCTGGCCTCTGCCCTCTGCCCACAGCTCACACCCACTGGCCCCAGACCCCCTGCTGGTCCTGTCATAGACTCACCTGTGGCTGCGGATCTGACCAGAGCAGGTCGCACATGGGACCTGGTGGGGAGGGGAGGAGAGAACATCAGGGACTTGTTTACCTCCCGGTGGGCACTCACTGCTCAGCACAGCCTGAGCGGGGCCTGGATTGGAGAAATCCACCGCAGACAGGGCTTGGGACATGCAACCGTGATTCTGAGCACCCCAGCCTCGCTGATCTCCCCTCCAGACCCCATTCCACCCACTGAGGCCCTGAAGATGGACAGAGCATTGAACATCATGATTCAGATCAGGTCCCTCTCCTGCTCAAAGCCTTCTGTAGCTCCCCACTGCCCTGGGAGCAAAAGCGCAGCACCTCACTGAGGCCTGTCAGGCTCTGCAGGATCTGGCCCTAGTTAACCTCATCTCACGCCCAGCGTCAGTCCTAAAGCCCAGCCCTGCCCACCTGCCACCACTTTGCTGTTCCTCCACTTTGCCTCATCCCCTGCCTCAGGCTCCCTCTGTGGGCCTGCGATGCGCTTGCCAGGCTCTGTGCACGGCGGGTGCCTCTTCCTTCTGTGGCATCAGCTCAACCGTCGCCTCTCTGGAGAGGCGCCTCTGAGCACCCAGCCCCACCGTGCCCTACCCACATTCTCCACAGCACTTACAGTATGTGTGTGTGTGTGTGTGTGAATACTCTCTCAGTCTGTCCTGTCACTAGAAAAGGGCCTTTAATACCTCCCTGCAGGGCTCAGCTCACTAGTAAGTAAGGACAGGTGTGTGCTCAGTACTCACCATATCCCTTGCCCTGTGTTGTGGTCACTAACGCACCTTTGACAGCATAGTCCCACAAGGAAGGTGCACTGACCCAAGTTATAGATGAGGAAACTGAGCCTCAGACTTGTTCCCTGCCAAGGGCACCAAGCCCACCCATCTGAGGCAGGACCAGGGCTGCAGCTGAGATCCAAGCTCAGACAGCTGCTTTCTGCTGGAGCTGAGGCCCCTGGAGGGAAGGAGGTATCCACCCCACTCACCTGAATCTGGGGGCTGCCGATTCCGCTCGATCTTCCGGATGTCATCCAGGGTGACGCCGTCTTCACTGAACAAGCCTCCATGCATGATCTGGGAGTTGGGGGGAAAGAGCTGTGAGGGCTGTACCAGCACCCCTAGCCCTGCCTCACTTCACCAGCATGTGCCCAGGCATGGCAGGGTGGGGGGAGCCTGCACACGGTCCCTAGCGCCTCACCAGTACTTTGCCATTGATGCACTGGGCCAGCGGGAGCCACTCAAACACCTCACTGAAGAGCTCATACATCTGGGCTGTGTACTTGGCCTTCACTTCACCCTCGAAACCGTAGATCTGGTTCATGTTGTCTGTCTCGTGGTTGCCTGGCCGACACGGGGACAGAAGAGAAAGCTCAGCCTTCAGGTTCATCAGCGTCCCCCTGCCCAGGCACCCTCGGGTACGGGCCTGGTGACCCAGGCAGGGCTACCCACTGGTGGCTGGTGGACTCCAAGCCAACAACATGCATACATCAGCTCACTGGCGCCACACAGAACCCAACATTCTCAGTTCATTTTCTGGAGGAGCAAACTGAGTACATGGTGACAAAGGTCTCAAGGCAGGGGGCTATGGGTGTGTCCCTTGCCCCTGTGGGCCTTGGACTTCCCACTGTGGGCCTGTGCGTCTCACTCCTCCCCTTTCAGACTGGAGGGCACTGGGGCTTCTACGAAAAGGAGGGCATCTGCTGTGGCCTAGCCCGCATGAGCTCTGGCCTTCACCCTCACACTCAGCCTCATGTGGCTAGGAGCCACAAGTAAGCTGCCGGTCCTTCATGCTAAGAGTCCGGCTGTCCCCCACCTCAGCCTGAGCCCTTTGCTGCCTTCTGCGGTGAAGCCCTAGTGGGGGCTTCTTGAGCATTTACCACATGCCAGGCGCCCTCACCCTGCAACAGGCAGGGCCTCTCCTCTGTGGTCCTTACTGCCAGCAAGTTCCTTCTGTCCAAACCCATCTGTCCACCAAGGAATCCAGATGGCACACCCTGGGGATCCCACTCCCAACCTGAATCTCCTGGATCTCACAGCTGCACCTAAAGGGCAGTTCCTCAGCTGTGGCCACACCTTGCTCTTGCCAGCTCCTGTCTCCGTCACTGGCGGCCACGGCCCTCCAGGTGCTCCGGCCCAATCCCTCTGGTCCCCTCTTTCACACCTGCACCCACTGCTTCAACAAATACTCCAGGCTCTACTTCAGCCACAAGAGCCCAAATATGAACTGAGCCCAATTCTGGGGAGGCCCAGCTGCCTCACCAGCTCTCCTGCTCCCACCCTCGGCCCTTGGTCTGTTCTCTCAGTTACTAGCTTGACTCTATTGCCAGGTCAAGGTCACCCAGAAGCCTGTCTCATGCCCTTGTACAAATTAGCAAAAAGGGGCCCTTCCTCAGACCCTTGCCTGCCATCTGCTGAAAAACGGTCATGATAAGCATATATATTTACACTGTCTATGTGACTGCTGCCTGCCCCTTAGCATGATGCCCCGGTGCAGTGTACAACCTGCTCAACCATACAAAGTGGCCCTGTGCACGATCTCAGTTAATCCGCAAAATGAACACAGTTGCAACTATTATCTGTGTTTCCTAGATAAGCCAAGAGAGTGCCCTGTCTGGGACCCCTCAACGACCTCAGATCCTGCTGCTTCCTGGCTCACCTCGAAGTAAGTGAAAGTGATCTGGGTACAGGAGCTTAAAGCCAAAAAGGGTGAGGATCACTTCTACAGAGAAGGAGCCACGGTCCACAAAGTCACCATTAAATATCTGCCCTGCTAAGGAAAACACAGTCAGAGTGGAGGGTGGGGTGGGCAGCAGACGGGCCAGATGGACTGCTCCTTCCCGGTCTTGACACTCCCCCAAGGCTCCTATCAGCAACGGCCAAGGAGCGAGGACTCAGTGTGGGCTCTTGTCCCTTTCTGTGCTGTGTGGCTCTGGCCACCCGTGTGGCCTCTAAGCCTCAGCAGGATGATAATGAGGACCCTGACACCCCCTGTTTATCAGGAAATCCAATGGCAGAGGTGGAGGGCATTGGGCAGCCAACCTGCTTCAGCTTTCCCCTAAAAGAGGCCCAAAGCCGCAGGGTCAATGGGACACAAGCCCTCCCACCCAACAATGCACATCCACTCAGTGACTTTGTCAAGCAAACAGCACAATATGAGCAGATACTTACATAGTGCGTGCTGGGCCCTATTCTTAACTTATCTACTCTTCTTAGTAATTCTGTGAGGTCAGCACTATTATCATCCCATTTTACAAATGAGGAAACTGGCACCAAGACCTGAAGTCACCTGTTATGGTCACACAGCTGTGAAGCAGCAAAACCAGGATAGAACCTAGGTGTGGCCAGAGCCAGGTGCTGTTTGGATGTGATCTTGTTGCACAAAAAGACAAGTTGTGCCCAGAGGGACTGAGCCACTAGCTTAGGTCACACAGCACGGGGGCATGGCCCAGGCCTGTCTGACCCCAAAGCACGGACGCAAGGCCAGTCTGCCGTTCCACCCCCACCTTGGCACCAGAGCCCATCTCAGATCTCTCCCTTCTGGGGTTCCTCCCATTCCATGCAAGTTGGGTGGGGGCAGGGAAAAGGTCGGCTCTGCTGAGAAGGATACATAGGGGTTGGTCTCCGAGGGTAAACCGTTGAGCTCAAATATGTTGAGGAGGTCATAGAACTGGCCGTGGGTGTCCCCGCACACTGTAATCTTCTCTGTCTGGAAGAAAAGAGGCCACCGGAGAGGGAGGGGCCCAGAGAGAGACATGGGGAGGGGGCAGAGGTGAGGGGAGGAGCAAGCGGTCACGGCAGACCGAGAAGAATTGAGCAAGACACACAGGCAGGGGACACAGAATGAAGAGGGTGGGAGAGTCCAAGAAGCCAAAAGAGTGGGGTACCCAGGAGGAAAGACACGTGGGGGTGTCAGGAAGAGAGGGAGTGGGCCTGTGAGTTCCTGAGCTCCGTGGCCCCTCCCCAGGAAGCCCCTGCCCAGCCCCTCATCCCACCCACCTGTCTCCCCAGCCCACTGCCCACAACACGCACCTCTTTGAGTGTGGTCTCCACGAGTGTGCTCAGCTTGGAGAGGACCTCTTTAACCTGTACCAAAATCTGGAAGGCAGGGCAGACTGTGAATGGACTGGCTTCAGGGTCTGCTGCCCACCCTGGTCAGAGAGCCAGGACTGCCCCGGAGACACTACTGAGCTGAGGGTGAGGGAGAAGTGGGGAGAGGAGAGGAGAGGACAGGGAGGTCTGGATGGGCGGGTATATGAAGGGGCAAAGGTGGCCCCCAAGCTGTGTTCTGAGTGGTCTCTTGTGGTGTTAAAACACTATTTCACGTGAAAAACTTGTTTCAAGGTTTCTCTTAAAATATTCGGTATCATGAGGAAACATACAGATGAATCCAGACTCTAGAACATTTTATAGAAGACTGGCCTGTACACTGTCAAAAAAAAATCTCCCCTAAAGAACCTCTTTTCCAGATGAAAAGAGGTAAAGGCAGGTCACATGCAACACTGGAGACTTCAATGAATCCTGGATTTAAAAACAAAAACAGCTAAAAAGGATGCTTTGAGGAAAACTGTGGGAAATTAAAATATCTGTCTAGAAATTCAGATAACATTCTTTACAGGTTGAAGATGACCTTGACAATGTCACATATATTTGCCAATATTTCCAGGTTTTATGGACAGTGTGAACTGTTTGCAGAAGTCAATATTATCATGGCAATACTAAATTTCTAAGGTGGGACAATTTAACTGTGGTCGTGTAGGAGAAAATTCTTGTTTTCAGGAGATCTAAGTTATAATGGCTACAGCTTATTCTCAAATGGTTCAGGGGGAAAAAAGAAGTAAGGCACACACACAAGTACACAAAGTAAATGTGTCAAAATGTTAATAACTGGTGAATCTGGGTACAGAGTTTATGGATATTAACTGCACTGTTCTTTTAAACTTTCTGTGGATTTGACAATTTTCAAACAAAATGTTGGGGGAAAAATTGTTTAAAAAAGTAGGATCATGCACTTCTGTAGAAAGTTACAAAAGACTGTCTCTCTTACTCTAATGATGGGCACAAGTCAAGTAACAAAACCAAATGGAAAATAAAGGCCATCTGAGAGCCAGAAACACAAAGGAACTTATATCAAGCAACCTGCATACAGCAAGGGGCCTGTCCTTGTTCCTTGGGAAGGAACCCAAGGCTTTCATCCTGGTAGCACAGTGGGAGGGCAGGATCTGCCAAGGCTTAGCATGAGGGGAAATCAGTGGAAGCCCCTGGCCACGAGGGGGCTGGCATGACAAATGAGAATCCCAGGGAGCCCCAGTGCATCATGCCTCTACCCCATCCAGCAACTCCCTCATGTGGTCTTCAAAGAAGACTAGGCATGAGGAAGCGAGGTGGATAGAGATCCCCCAAGGCACTGAAGTGGGGGTGAAACTGGAGAAAAAAGAACTCCTCAGCAGCCCAAGAGTCTGGCAGCAGGGCTGAAAACCAGAGACCTCCCACAGTTCCAAAAGCTGGCAACTTTAACACAGAAAGACAGCCAAGGAATTGTGCCACTGCTAAGATCCCAAGCCCTGCTGAAGGAAAAGTCCTGACTCCACTTGAAAACATGGAGATGGTGAGGAAATGCCAACAAAAACTGCCCCTGAGCTACAGATGAGGTTCATAAGCCTTGAAGCCTAACAGAAGAAAGGTACATCACTTTCTGAAAGAAATTTTTACTTACTTCAGTCTCTACAGCTATTTTATGCAAAATGTCTGGCATGCAATAAAAATTTTGAGGCACATGAAGAACTGACAACAGACGCAGACTCAGAGATGAACCAGATGATGGAATTAACAGATAGATACTTTAAAATAACTATAGCAAATGTGTTAAAGGACTTGGCGAAAAAAGTGGACAATATGCATGAACATATGGGATAGAGAGATGGAGAGTATAAAAAAAACCCAACAAAATGAAAATGTTAAAAATAAAAAAATACAATATCAGAAATAAAATAATTCATCTGCTGGGCTTAACAACAGTTAGAAAAAATCAGTGAACATAAAGAAAATTGAAATTATACAAACTGAAATAGTTGGAGGAAAAAAAATTTAAAAATATGGATCATTAAGATCTGCGAAATAAGTATCAAATGGTCTAAAAGGTGTGTTATTTGATTTCTAGAAGTAAGGAAGAGCAGAAGTGAGAATTATAAGAAGATATAATGGCTAGGAACTTTCCAAAACCGATGAAAGATATTAACCCACAGATCTAAAAAGCTCAGTGAATAAATACAATATAAAAAATTTAAAAAGCCTATCAAAGCAAATCATAGCCAAACTACTGAAGATCAAAGACAAAATCTGAAAACCAGAGTGGGAAAAAAAGACAGGCTATATTACAGGAAGAAAGACATAAATGATGGCTGAGTTCTCATCAGAAACAATGGAGGCCAAAAGACAATGGAACACACACACACACACACACACACACCATCAAAAGAAAAAACATCAACCCAGAATTTTACATCCAGCAAAGATATCCCTAAAAAAATAAAGGCAAAATAAAAGCATTTTCATGCAGACAAAACCTGAGAGAATTAGCCTATAGCAGACGTACATTTCTAAAGTACTAGCCTGAAGGGACATCACACCAGACAGAAGCCTACATATTGAAGAGACTAGGAGTAACACAGTAAATATGTGGGTAAATGTAAAAGATTTTTTTTACAAAGTTATATAATGTGTAGGTATCGAAAAGAGTGTCTGTGTATTTATAAATTTTTTTTTTTTGAGTTGGGGTCTCATTCTGTTCCCAGGGTGGAGTGCAGTGGTGTAATCACGGCTCACCGCAGCCTACAACTCCTGGGCTCAAGCAATCCTCCCACCTCAGTCTTCTGAGTAGCTGAGATTACTTTTTAAATTTTTTGACTAATTTTAAAATTTTTTGTGGAGATAAGGTCTCAGTATGTTGCACCAGGCTGGTTTTGAACTCCTGGGCTCAAGCAATCCTTCAACCTCAGCCTCCCAAAGGGCTGGGATTACAGGCATAAGCCAACATGCCTGGCCCATAAATTTATTTAAAAGACTACTGACTTTTTAAAGAAATAACAACGACGTGGGATTTATAGCATATATATGAGTATGACAAGAGCACAAGGTCAGGAGAGTGTAAAAATAATCACAATATTGTAAGATTCTTACATGGTTCATGAAGTAATGTAACATGACTTAAAGATAGAATGGGACAAGTTAAAGTTGCATATTGTAATCTCTGGAGCATCCTTTCTCATCATGGTTCTGGGAAGGAATTAAGCCCCACGGAAAATATTTTCAGTGACACTTCTCAGTTCTTCCAAAGAGGGCATATGGATTCACGGGAGAGAGGTTAGATCATTGCCTACAGGGGATGTCTAAGGGCACTAGGACTTCATTCTCTCCACAAAGCCTCGGCTGACAGTAGCTGCTCTAGGGCAACCCCTAAACACACACATCCCATTCCTCCCCATACATGTAAGGGTAAAACAAAAAATGTCAACTGACAGACAAAACGAAAAGTTAAATGATTCTGGAGTCACACAAAATGAAGTCAAAAAAGGAGGACGAGAGGAAAACAGTAAATGGGACAGTAGACAAGAGATATCAACACAGTAGATTTAGATGTGCCTGCATGATAGGTTACATTAAATATAAATAAACTAAATACTACAACTAAAATGTAGACATTATCAGACTAGATAAAGCAACCAAGTATATGCTGTTTACAAGCAAAACACTTTAAAGATACCAACAGGCTGAATATAAAGGGCAGAAAAATTATACCAAGCAAATACCAAATATAAAAAAATCTGGCCCAACTATACATGAATTTCAAGCCAAAAAGTACTGCTAGAGTAATTTCATAATGATAAGAGTCAACTCATCAGGAAAGCATAACAATCCTGTGTGTACCTAATAAAAGTTCCAAAATACAGGAAGCAAAGCCTGATAGACAACAACTATAGGAAGAAACAGACAAATTCACAACTATTGTTAGAGTTTTTAATAATCCCCTCTCAATAAATGATAGAACAATTAGCAAAAAATAGTAAGGCATTAAAAGATGAACAGCAGTCTCAACCATCTTGACCTAATTGACATTCTAAGCCCTACAACTAACAACCACAAAATACATATTATTTTCCAGTGCACACTGCATGCTTGCCAAGACAGTCCTAAAAATAGCCCAAATGGAATCATACATAGTACGCTTGCTGACTAAAACAGTACTAAAATAGAAAACAATAACAGCAATATACCTAAGAAATGCCCAAATATTCAAAAGTTAAATAACACCCTTCTCAATAACCTGTGGGAAAAATAAGAAATCATAAAGAAAATTAGAAAAAAATTCTAACTGAATAAGGAAAACTTATCAAAATTCATGGGATGCAGCTAAAGTACCGCTTGGAAGGAAATTTTGTTTTAAATGCTTTGTGTAGGAGATTAAAATCAACAGCATAAACGTCTACCTTCAGAAACATCTATCTAAAAGAAAGCAAATCAAGCCTTAAGCATGCAGGAGAATAAAAAATAAATGAAGCCAGGCATGGTGGCTCATGCCTGTAATCCCAGCACTTTGGGAGGTGGTGGCCAGAGTCCAAGGGTTCGAGACCAGCCTGGGCCACTTGGTAAGACTTTGTGTCTACAATAAATCAAAAAATTAGCTGGACGTGGTGGCGCATGCCTGTGATTTCAGCTACTTGGGAGGCTGAGGTGGGAAGATCACCTGCACTCCAGCCTGGATGACAGAGTGAGACTCTGACTCAAACAAAACAAAACAAAACAAAAAAACTCAACGAAACAAACAAACAAAAAGACAGTAAGTTCAATGAAAACGTGTTCACAAAAAGACTCATCTAAGAAAGTTCACAGCAGCTTTATTTATAAAAAGTGGAAATCACCCAAATGCCCCTCAAAAGAATTTCAAATTTACATAAACAAATCATGAACTCACATACAATGGAGTATGTGAGCTACTGATACACACGACATACCTGTGTGAATCCCTCACACACCATGTTGAACACAAGACAGACACTGAAGAATATGAACCCATACAACATTTATATGAAGTTCACCAGCAAGCAGGATTAGTTTATGGTGGTGAAAAACCACTAGGACGGTGGGGGGGGGGGGGGTGCTGACTGAAAAAGGGTCAAAGGGTACTTTCTGGGTGATGGAAACATTTTGTAATTTGTTTAAGCAGTAGGTATATAAAACTATCAAAACTAGGCTGGGCTCGGTGGCTCAGCCTGTAATCCCAGCACTTTGGGAGGCCGAGGTGAGTGGACTGCCCGAGCCCGTGGGTTTGAGACCAGCCTGGGCAAATTGATGAGACCTCATCTCTACAATAAATAAAAAATTAGCTGGGCATGGGAGCGTGTGCCTGTAGTTCCAGCTACTTGGAAGGCTGAGGCGGAAGGATTGCCGGAGCCCAGCAGGTTGAGGCTGCGGTGGCCAGGAGCGGCCATTGCACTCCAGTCTGGGTGACAGAGTGAGACTCCAACTCAAAAAAAAACCAAAACAAACAAAACTATCAAAACTCACCTAACTGGACACTTCAGATATGTCTATTTCATTCTGTGTAAATTATACTTCAGTTAAAAACAACTGGAAATGTGGACGTTCCTCCTCTTCTCTTATCTTTATAAACGAACTCATCTTAACAGCTAACCCATGCAAAGCACGATGTGCTAGGCCCTGTTGTAAGCAATGATGAGGATTAAACTCAGTTAATCCTCACAACCCTTGGTGGAGACAATATGATTATCACTATTTTACAGAGGACGAAATCAGGGCAAAGAAAGGCGAAGCCACTTGCTGATGGGCACACAGTAGTAACTGGGAAAGCAGAGATTTGGACCCAAGCTATCTGTCTCTAGGGTCCATCAGTTGACAGCTTCACCCACTGCCTATAGTGGGCAGGTGAATCCCTGCTTGCCCCAGGCCCCAACACTCCCTAAATTCTCCCAGGAACCTGCCACACTCCTTTAGGTCACCTGTCAACATGACTCAGGAAGCTCTGCATCCTCACAACCATCCCAGGAGGTGGTGGACTCCAGCAGTCTCCCACTGTATGGTGAGGTCCCTGTAGTCCTGAGAGGTCAGAGCAGGGGATCTTATCCAGATGGGATATGAGAGCCCAAGTTTCACTCAACCAGCTCAACACCCTGTGGCTAGCTAGCTGCCCTACTGGGGCCCTCAGAGGCAGGATCAACCATCAAGGCCTGAACAACCCACAGCAACAACAGCCACAGGCACCTAAGAGACAGGAGCAAAATTCTCTGCAGGTGACTCTGGGGCTTCTTTACCTTCGGCCTAATCCCTCTGTCCCTGTGTCCCTGCACTGGAGAAATGGCACCATCAGTCACCTCCCCAAAATGCTGAGGGACCAGATAAGATCATGTGGTAATCCCTTGGCACAGGGCCCAGCACATGACATCCACTTGGTGTCAGCTGTCATGACTACTTTCTCCTCTGCTTTGTTCAGTGCCCATGGCTGGCAGCTGCAAAGCTACCCAGGGTTCCAGGTATGCCTAGTACCCGACAGGTGCATTACCTGGTAGGCGCATTTCCGGTGCAGTTTCTTCTGGTCCTTGTACCACTGCATGAGCTCTTTCATGAAGGTGATTGTCACTTTGCCATCCTCAAGCTTGGGCCCACTGTACTCATCCTCGATGGCTGTGTGTGAAAGCAGGGACTGTGAGGGTGGGAAGGGCGCCTGGCTCCCAGGGACAGGGCAGACCCAGCTCTGGACACATAGGCTGAGAGAAGGAGCAAGTGAAGAGATCCCCAGGTCAGGTCTGGCTCAGAAGCCTCTTGCTGACTTCCTCTCTTTGGACTTCACCCCTCTCCTGTTACCCTGCTTGATTTTCCAGCACTTGATACTATTCATTTCACAGCCTGCTCATCACCTCTTGCCCTACCATAACATCAGCTCCATGAAGACAGGAAGTGCTTCGTTCACAGCTGTATCCTCAGTGCCTAGAACGAAGTCTGGCACACAGTAGATGCTCAATAATTATCTGTGAATAAATGGCTGAATCCTCTCAGCACCTAGAGGACCTAGAGGTGAGGCAGACACAGGAGGCCAGTGGGGCTGGTGCTACTGCCAGGAGGGAGGGGTGGATGGTGGAGAAGCCAGCAGGGAGTGAGGGCCCAGGAGGGGAAGGAGGTCAGTGAGATGGGGTCACAGCTCCCCATCTTGCCCACTGGGGACCACAAGGCCCAGCTTCGGCAGTAGATAGAGGCCCAGGAATGCAGATAGAGGGTCTGGGGACAGGAGCAGGGTCCTTGAGCTCACTGCCACCCCTAAGGAATAGAGAGGGCCCTGGTGAGGATGTGAAAGGTTCCAGCTGGGAGGGTGAGGGACCCAGCCCAACTCACTCATGCTCTCGATGTCGAGCGAGTCTACAACTGAGCGCTTGTGCTCGTCGCCTGCGATGGCCCGCTCAAATGCCTTCTGCTTCACAATCTTGTTGCATTCCTGGTATTTCATTTTGGCGTCCTTGTCGTGGGGCTTTACCTTGACCACCTGGGTGGGAAGGAAGGGGCATCCATCCACACTGAGGCCAAGGTGGGGGCCAGCCCACCTGTGCAGAGGAGTGATCAGGAGCTGGGGACACAGCAGCTGCCCAGCCCTGGGTTCCGTGAATGCTGGAGTCAGACAGCCCAGGCCACCATACACTGAGGTGCACCCCGGACAGGTTTAACTTCCAAGCCTTGGTTCTACACCCCTAAAATTGGGCCCAACAGAACTGCCCATCCCGGGCTCCGTGAGGGCTGAACATGCAGCCCACAGGTGAACTTCATAAATCTTCCTAGGACTACATTAAAACCAAACAGAACTGCCTGTCTGAAGGCCATGAGCTCAGTTTCAGGTCCCGTGTGGGAATCAGCACAGGTGTGAGCAGCACCCTTGAGCACACATCCTGACATCATAGTTGTGATTACCAAGGCAGGCAGGAATCTGAGCGAAGAGAACAGCTGGGTCTCCAGTTGCAATGGACAGCCCAGGCACACCTGGAAAGCCAGTGACCTGCTGGATGACGCTCCCTCATCTCCTAAATGGGGGTGATACAGGGGTCCCCCTGCCAGAGTTGCAGAGAGGAATAAGTACAAGCTCTGGGTCTGGCATGCAGCAGGGGTGTGACAAATGTCACTTTCCTTGCTTGACCTCTGGGGAGACCTGGAACAAACAAGTTTCCTCCACTGAAGAAGTGAGACTGTGGTCACATATCAGGGCCACCTGGGTTCAAACCCCAGCTCTATCAATCATGACCTGGGTGACCTTGCCTCTCTGGGACAGTCTTCCCCTCTGCAGGGAGAGACTGGCGACAGCATCCACCTCAAAGGGCTACCATGAGAATTCGATGAGTGAACACTTCTAGCCTGTGTGGTAGTGGCAGGCGAGAGTAATGCCACACGGCGTTGCCTCCTCTTCATGGTCCCTTTCATGGGACTGCTACACCAATTACATGAAATCAGACACAATGAGCACATCGGGGAACAGCAAGCTCCCAGTGAAAGGAGCCTAGCCCTGTCCCTCTCCCCACCTTCTACCTGGATTCCTGCAAACTCTGATGCTCTGACCTCAAAAGCAGACAGGGTTGGATTCAGATGCTGGCTCTGCCACTTACTTGCTGTGTGACCTTGGATGAGTGACTTCACCTGAGCCTCAGTTTAGTTATGTGGACCCTGACTGACCTGCCCACCTCCTTGGCCCCCCCAGAAGGGGACCTCACAGATCTTGTGCCGGAAGACAGAGAGCGAGAAGTGCCAGGGCCGGCCCTCAAGGAGCAGAGGCCCCTAGCGGAAAGCCTGGCAGTGAGTCAGAGCCTGTGCAAAGACATCTGCTAAACCCTGTGAGTTGGTTGGCCAGTGGCAGAGGGATGAGGCTCATTCGCCCTGGGGAGAGGTGTGTGGACCAAGCAGAGTGGACGGAAGTTGGGGCGGCAGGCAGTGGCTCCCTCCCTGTCTCGACAGGCCTGGGCCAAGGCACCCTGCCAGGTGGCTCCACCTGGGCTGTGGGCATGCTGCAAGGCAGAGGAGGGAGGCAGCGCCAGACAGCCCCTGGAGTCCTTCCCAACAGGAGAGGTTACGAGTCCACCCAGGATGAAGTCCAAATCACCACGTGGCCCAGTTGACATGCCCCGCCCACCACTCCACTCTCCCTGCAAGCCAGCAGGCACCTCCCAGCCAAACCACTCATAAGTCCCAGTGTGCCAGTTCCCTCTTAGCCCCAGGCTTGTGTGCAGGCTGCCCCTGCCCAGACACCTCATTTCCGCCTCCCTCTCCAGATCTCAACCCCACTGCCACTCTTCCAGGAACCCCTTGGCTCTTTAGACTCTGCCAAACACCCCTTCTGGGCTCCCACGCCCCAGCCCTGAGCACTCCTAGGAATGGGTCTGCCCCCCACCCTGGAATGAGCAACCGAGCAATTCCTTGGCGTCAATCCCGTTCTCAGGGAGCTGGCAGGCTGGGAAGGAAGATGGAGACAAAAAATGACAATGCAGGGGAAAGAGAAAGGGTGTGGCCATAACAGCAGCAGCACCAGTAATAGGAATACATGGCTAATTTTGACCATGTGTCTGATACTGCTGTGAGCAATTAACTTGCTCATTTTATCCTCCATGCAGCTCTATGTGGTAGTGTCACCACAATCCTCATTTGACAGCTGAGGAAGCCGAGGCCTAGAGAGGTGAAGTCACAAACCCAGGAAGCCAGGATTCTGCTCTCTCCCAAGTCACCCTGCACTGAGACCTCAACTTCCAATTTCCATCATTTACGCCAAGAGGTACTCCCCTCCAGCCCCATCCCCTCCCTGCCCAGGCCAGACTTAAAGGGCTCCCGCTACCTCCTGGTCCTAGGGCACCCTTTACACCCCCCAGGGAGGCAGTGGTCATGAGCATGGGCTCTGGGGCCAGGCCTCCTGGACCTGAATCCAGGCCTTCCAGGGCAGGTGGCCTCACTGCCCGGGCCTCTCTCAGTTTCTAGAAAGTGGAGGTTGTGCCAGCACCCCCACGGAATTTAATACCAGGCCCAGCATCAAGTGCTCATTCCAAGGCCTGTTGCTGCTACTGTTATGACTCTCAAAGTCTGACTGGGAGAAGGGATATGGCCCTGCCAGGCTCCTACTGGGAAAGGTCACTCGCTCCAGACCCAAGGGACCTGGCAGGCCAACAGGGGGTGAGGCCTGGTGGGTCAGAACTTAAACAGTGGTGTTTGAACTGTGTCAAAGTCAGTATTCTGACTGTGACATTTATGTAGTTATGCCACATGTATCTTTGAAAGAAACTGGGATTTCTGAATTGCTTCTTACAACTGCATGGGTATCTACAATGCTCTCAAAAATAAAAAAGTTGATTTTAAAATATGTTATCTTCACAGCTGCGAGTGTTCCCAGGTAATAACTATGAGGTCCAAGTTAATGAAATGGTAACAAGTTCATAATCCCTACACAAAGCCCTGGGAGCTGCATGTTTGGGAACTGGGAATTTTTGGATTTTAGAAAGATGATTCAGTGCACATCTCTATGTTACATGACAGCCCAGCAGGTCCAGGGCAGCACCTGGTAATCACAGGCACACCCACTTCTGCAGTGAAACCGCCAGTCATGTCACCCGAGAGCAATCAAGACCATCAACAGCTTCCTAGCAGTCCAGGTCAGGTTTTGCCACCAAATGAGTGGCCGAACTTACTAGAAGAACTGTTTTTCCAAACTGCCTGGGTTTTAAAACTGAGGGTAAGAGAGTGCAGCACCAAGAGCCAGGTCCCATGTGGAGTGGACCCACATAACAAGGTGTAACAGGGCATTATGAATTTCTACCATGTCAGATGTTGAGATGCGGCCTGGAGGGGGGCCAGGACAGCCTGAGGCAGCAGACAGCTGGGCGGAAGTGAGATTTCTAGAGCAGGCAGTGCCATTGCCCAATGACAGCCTTAAGCATGACATTAAGGTTTTCACTCTAGTGAATTTGTTGGTGGTGAATTTGGCAAGTCATACCCAGCATTCTTTACATAATAAAACAGAAGAGAAGAGAGACCACCGGAGCACACTGCTGGAGCTAAGGCGAGTGTTGTGCCAAGAAACTTCTGACACTGCATATGTCCACTGTCAGGAGCTGACGCTGAGACTAGGCTGCCACTTCATGGCTGTGGGACCTCAGGGGAGTGACCTACCCTCTCCGGGCCTCGGTTTCCTCATCTGTAAATCAAGGATAACAAGTCTCCATCATGCAGGTTGTTGTGAAGATTAAATGTGCTATTATAGCATGAAGATCACAACTGTGCCTGGCCCAGTGAGTGCTGCATTGAGGAGCAGTTGTTCCTGTTACTTTCAAAATCCATACCACAGGTGTACAGGAACTACTAAAGGCTTGTGAGGCAAAACACATTTTTTTTGAGCCGAAGTCTCACTCTGTCGCACAGGCTGGAGTGCAGTGGCATGCCCCGGCCACTGCAGCCTCGACCTGCTGGGGTCAGGCAATCCTTCTGCCTCAGCCTTCCAAGTAGCTGGAACCACAGACATACACCACCACACTTGGCTCATTTTTCTTGATTTATTGTAGAGATGAGGTTTCACCAAGTTGCCAGGCTGGTCTCAAACCCATGGGCTCAGGTGATCCTCTCACCTCCTCCTCCCAAAGTGCTGGGATTACAGGCATGAGCCACCACGCCCAGCTCAAAACGCATTTCTTTTCTTTTTTTTTTTTGAGTTGAAGTCTCACTCCATTGCCCAGGCTGGAATGCAGTGGCATGTTCACGGCCACCCCAATGTTGACCTGTTGGGCTCCACGATCCTTCTGCCTCAGACTTCCAAGTAGCTGGAACTACAGGCGCGTACTACCATGCCCGGCTAATTTTGGATTTATTGTAGAGATGAGGTCTTGCCAGGATGACTGGGCTGGTCTCCAACCCATGGGCTCAGGCAATCCACTTGCCTCAGCCTCCCAAAGGGCTGGGATAACAGGCTGAGCCACCAAGTCTGGCCTCAAAATGCATTTCTAATGACTGTGTTGAACTATGTACAACGTAAGAATCCTGAAGCCCGACCATATCACAAACCAGAACAGAAAACCAGAAGATCCCAGGAAGGGCTAGGAGTGCAGGAGCTCCGAGCCCTGATCTGGTCTGGGCTTGCACGACCACCCAAGTTCGGAGCACATACAGGAAAGAACACAGGTGGTGTCTTCTGAGAAGAGGACCTAATAAGGGGATAGGTCCATCTGCACTAGTCAGAGTTCTCCGGAGACAACAACCAGGAGACATATATATATACACACACAAAGTCATGTGCTGCATAACCATGTTTCAGTCAGTGAGGACCACAGAAGATTATAATGTAGCTGAAATAGTCCTATTGCCTAGTGACACTGTAGCTGTGGAAATGTTGAAGCACAATAAATTACTCATGCAAATCTATGATGAAAAAATAAACCAGGCAGTGTCTTTCACTCTTGCCAGCTCTGGCAAGTCTCCCTTTCTTTTCTCCCTTCTTTCTCTAATAAACTTTGTTTTGAAACCCAAAAAAAGAGTAAAAAAAAAAAAGAAACCAAACCACCTCGCACAAAGTTCTGAAAGGAGCAACACTTCCTCAAAAAGTGCCTCAGGCGGGTCCTTCAGGAGGTATGCCAGAAGAAGACATTGTTATCTGAGGAGATGACAGCTCCATGCATGTTACTGTCCCTGAAAACTTTCCAGTGGGAAATGATATGCAAGAGGAAGATCACCGATGATCCCGACCCTGTGTAGGCCTAGGCTCATGTGTGTGTTAGTGTCTTAGGTATGGCTTCTGGACCTTCTGGGGCTGAGTAGGTTTTAAGTGACAAATCTACTCTAGCATTTCAATCTCCCTAAGCTTTTGAATCTTTTCTTCTATGTTAAATCAAGAGAGATCAGAGGCCAACTCTCTCCTCATTGTCCATATTTTGGTCCATGTTTCAGCCAGCCCCAGTCAACCAACCAGCCAAAGCAT
The DNA here is from genome assembly GCF_000164805.1 of Carlito syrichta. NCBI lineage: Eukaryota > Metazoa > Chordata > Mammalia > Primates > Tarsiidae > Carlito > Carlito syrichta. The sequence goes on from NW_007253292.1 coordinate 70,779, forward strand.
TAGCACCTTTCCTAATGTCCTGAGCTGCAACATTAATGCAGAATCTGGAGAAGAGGACATGGGGGAGGATGCTGGGATGTAATTCTTGCCAAGGGAGAAGTACACTGAGAAAACAATTATACTTTTCCCCCAACTCTTTCTTCCCCCACATCACTTCAACTCCCCCCCCCACCCCCATACAGTGGACCTAGGACCGAAGCTGCAACTATAAGTGTTGGAAGCAGGGATGCTGACCCTAAGCAAGAAATTTTAACTATGTTTTTAAACCTCATGCCAGAATTCCTAAGGGTCTGATGGGGGTGGGTTGTGCCTTCTCCCCATCTGGCAAAACGGGGGCTAACAGTGAATGCAGCTCTATGGCCTGATGGTAAAAACAGTTCACTAGTTCTGCACCTGTGTAACCTTACCCTCTGAATGGGGGTGAGCTGAGGGGAGGCTTTTGCTACACCAGACCTAACTCTGTGCCCAAGTCTAATGTCCCTTCCAAAAGTAGAAAAGTCTGGGTATGAGAAAGAAATTAAGCTTTTTATCTGGATGTGAACCCTCTTTAAATTATCAGGCCCAGAGAGGTACTGGAATGAGACAGCAGTCATGTCTCTCACCTGAGAAAGTAATTCCTGGCAGGGCTCAGTGGCTCAGCCTGTAATCCCGCGCTTTGGGAGGCTGAGGTGAGTGAATTGCCTGAACCCGCAGGTTCGAGACCCGCCTGGGCAACTTGGCAAGACCTCATCTCTACAATAAATAAAAAATTAGCCAGGCATGGTAGCGCATGCCTGTAGTTCCAGCTACTTGGAAGGCTGAGGTGGAAGGATCGCTGGAGTCCAGCAGGTTGAGGCTGCGGTGGCCGGGAGCGGCCACTGCACTCCAGTCTGGGCGACAGGGTGAGACTCCAACTCAAAAAATAGAAAGTAATTCCTGAAGCCACTATGTGGGCTCTAGGCTAAGTGATACCCCAAATAGTTATAAATTAACCTAAAAATGCCACACGCAGACACCATAATATTTTGTAGTTTAACAATGCATAGCCAATTACTAATCAGTGTTATTTCTGTAAACCAAGGAGAATTCCTGAAAAACACCTGAGTAATTACCCTTCTCCTGACCCATCCTTTTTCCTCTAAAGGCTTGTAACTCTCTCTGTTTTCCAGAGCACTTCCCAAGGTAACATGAGGGGTTTCCCAGGCTGCAGTCCTCAACCCTGGCCCAAATAAACTCTCCAACTATATTAATTCTGTCTCAGCTTCTTCCATTAGGTAAACACCTGGCTCTGTGAAGATTCAGAGCAACCTACTGGAGACCTGGGATCCCCTTTCGCTCTCAGCTCAGCACCTGTATGAACCCCTTGTGTTCCTCCACCCCTGGAGGTGTCACTGGGTGAAAAGGGATAGTGCTACTGAACTTGGACCCCCGCTTCTTTTGGGGGAGATCTAGACTTTATTTGGGCTGTTCTTTCCAATTCTCCCTTTCTAGAACAAAGGTTTTCATCTTGTCCACCAGCAAGGGACTCAGGTTTCAGGGAAAAGCCCCTGCCCTCTTGGCCTCTGCTTCACCAGGAGGTTTGGGTCACAGTGTTGGCAGTCTGGCACAGGTGGCTGTACTTCGGGCCTGAAATTACACAGCATGCTTTTAAAACTGAAGCTGCTTCCTACTGCCCATAACTTATACTTGTCTTTTTATTGTGACTAATTCCTGTTAAGTTATATTGCAAGGTGCACAAGGGCGAGTTCCCTGACACAAAGGGAAGAGACAATTGCTCCCTCTGACCCACTGGGTGCTCTAGGCAACTAGAGACTTTGCAGAGGCATCAGGATGATTTTCCACGATGTGTTGTGGTCTCATAGGGCCTCCCTGCAAGAGGAACTCCAACAAGAATTCGTGCTCAGACAGAGAAGTTTAAAAAAGGGACTGGTCACCCTGATACCTGGAGCACTTAGCTGCTACAAGGTGGTCAGAGATTCTGAGACATGCAAGAACACGACTCACGACTGAGCTCGAGGAGTGATGCTCATAAGGCAGCAGATATCGGCCTGATACACCGTACTGGCCCTGGCTACTTTTGAAAAGGCATTTCTAAAATCACAGGAAACTGCTCATCAAAACTGGGCTTTCCTTTAAGGAGTCACCTCCCCTTTGGAAACGCCAGCTGGATGTATGTATAATACCTATGGAGTTCCATCTTGCAAATACCTAGGTAAATGGACTCATGTGATGAGATGACCCCAAAACACAATGGCCAAAATGGGGGTTTTCTGAAATTCCTAAATTAATATATATGCATGCACAGTGGGAAAAAGCAAGCTTTAGAACCAGACCAACTGAATGGGAGACCTATTTTGTTTGTCCTGGCTGAAATCTGATAAGAAACTTCAAAGTATATTTTTTAAGGGAACTCTCCTTTAACTCCCCCAGAAAACCCTTTAAACGCTCAAACTGCCTGCTGGACTTCACTGTGAGATTACAAAAGACAAACAGTTCAAATAGTGATTATGCTAGACTTCCAATATGTTCCACCTCCAAAACTCCTTCTTAATGTAAATTTCAGAAGGGAAAGTCGAGAAACAGGAAAGTTTCCCAAATGCCTGGCTAACCTGATTTAAAAGTTTTTAAAGAGTTCTATAGTCAAAAGTAGACTTAACTAAAAATTGATATTTAGGTTACACATGTATACATATATACATATGTGTATATTTTAGGTTTCTGGTCTCTTAATAAAAGTCTGTCAACTGAGTTCCTCTCTTCTTAAACCCTTGCTAACTATGCACACTCCCTTTTTCTGTTTCTTCTTGTTGACATGATGTTTTGCCAAGGATGTAAAACTTCACTGGCTTTTGGAAAATAAGATCTCCTCATCTGGCTCCTCTAATAGTGTTCTTTTATTTACTTCTGTCTGTCCCTCTTGCCATCTTTGATACCACATGAGGGGACCTTTGATTTTTCTCATGGAGCTCCAAGAGTTATGGATAGGCAGTTCCTCTCAGGTCTCTGTGCTCTTTTATGTTGAATTCTGTGATCTCTTTGGCTTTTGGACACATGTGTATGTTTTATGTTGTGTTTGCATATGTGCACGCCTATATGGGGAACTCAAAAAAACCTGGGTCTCAATTATAAAACAATTATAAAAAATTGTTTATTTATTCTTACATGTCTAAATTCAGTCATCTTCAAAATACTCTCCATTTGATGTAATATACCCATCAAGATCTTTTTCCACTGCTCAAAAGTTTCTGAACTTGTCAACTTTGATGCCTCTTAGTGCTTCTGCTATTTTTTTTCACTCTTCCACATTAGCAAAATGTTTCCCTTTGAGGACTTTTCATCTGGGGAAACAAAAAAAGTTTCTCGGGGAGAGATCAGGTGAACAGGGTGGGTGGGGCACCATTTCTGATCAAAAACTGCTAAATACTCAGTGCACTATGGGCACATGAACTTGTAAGTCACCCATCATAAAATGGGTAAACGCACTGAAAGAATCTAAAAACAACAACAACAACAAAAAAAACGACTGAAGCCAAATGCAGTCTCTCACACCAAAGTTAGCTGGCTGACTAATGCTGATGGGTAACTAGAACACTTACCTAGCAGGGGAAGCCTGCACTACAAGGGACCCACCCTCCAAAAGATACTTCTGTTTTTTTGTATGTGTGTCCCCCCATATACAACTGTTTGTATATATTGTCTTCATGGTACCAAATTAACTTAAAGATAAATGAGTGCTCATAACTTAGTAAGCCCAAATATTTTTCAAGGTTGTGTAACTTGAGTAACTATGACTATTTTAATATTGTAGGTTTCATAAAAACAACTATGTCTTCCAAGTTATCAGCAAAAGATGCATGTGTTTAACTTTAAGGTTCTTGCTTTTATGATGCTTGCCTAACTACAGTAATATAAAAATAGTTAACAGAAAATTTAACTTGAGATAACTAGATTTGTCTAACGTTTCATGAAATTTTCCAAACTGTTAAGAATGAAAAAATTAAATAGATGTAAATGGGATAAAGTTTAAATGAAACTTTAATGGTAATTATGTTTTATAATATGTTTACTTTAAAAGGTTTCTCAAATCTTTTGGTAACAATGCCCATGTATTTTACTAAGATAAATGAAAAATATCCACTGAATATCTACATCATTTCCACATAAGGTATAATGTTAAGGCTAATTATTAAATATGGCTTTTGGCTTATTTTGGAGGAACAAAAGACATTTAGAACTAACAATAAAAAATGTTCAGTTCCACATTGAAAAACTGTTCCATTAGAAAGCCTATGTTTCTAAGAATTATAAAATGCTTATTTATAAACTATTGGTACAAAATTGACAGTTAAAAATTGCTTACTTCTTGGCTGGGTGTGGTGGCTCATGGTTGTAATCCCAGCACTTTGGGAGGCAGAGGCAAGAGGATTGCCTGTGTCCAGGAGTTTGAGACCAGCCTGGACAACTTGGCAAGACCTTGTCTCTACAATTAATCAAAAAATTAGCTGGATATGGTGGTGCACGACTGTAGTTCCAGTTGCTTGGAAGGCTGAGACAGAAGGATTATCTGAGCCCAGCAGGTTGGTGCTGCAGTGGCTGTGAGCATGCACTGCACTCCAGCCTGGGAGACAGTGAGACTCTGACTCAAAAAAACAAAACCAAAAACAAATTGCTTACTTCTTAGGTTTCTGCTTTGAATTAAGGTTGCTAAGGATTAAAATTCTGACTAATATATGGTAACTAAAGCTAGAGATAAGAAAAGAAACAAAAGTAACCAGGCATGTCACAACTACTCAGGAGGCTGAGGCGGAAGGATCGCCTGAGCCCAGGAGGTCGCGTCTACAGTGAGCCATGTGCCACTACACTCCAGCCTGGGTTAGAGTGAGACCCCAACTCAGAAAAGAGGGGAAGGGAGGGGAGAGACTATTTACAAAGTATATAAGAAAAATAAGATATAAGATTATCAGAAACACATGAAGATGTGATTTTGTTAAAGAAAAAGTCATTTTGCCTAAGTTTACAGGTTATTTAAAGATTGATTAGATTAAAGAAATGAAGAAAAAAATGAGATAAAGTGAATGAATATAGGAAGTTGAGGAAAAAGAATGGAAAAATTCTGTAAGAGGTTATAAAAGATTTATGAAAATCTTACCTTATGTGGTCAAAGTTGATTGAGATTGGATGGATTTGTTTATAAGGTTTTTTTTTTTTTTGAGCAGGAGTCTCACTCTGTCACCCAGGCTGGAGTGCCATGGCACGTTCACAGCCACTGCAGCCTTGACCTGCTGGGCTCAGGCAATCCTTCTGTCTCCAGCCACAGGCATGTGCCACAATGCCCGGCTAATTTTGTTTTTTGATTTATTGTAAAGACGAGGTCTTACCAAATTGCCTAGGTTGGTCTTGAACCTCTGGGCTCAGTCTTTTTGGCTCAGTCTCCCAAAGTGCTGGGATTACAAGTGTGAGCTACCGTGCCCAGCATTGTTTATAAGCTTTTATTAAAATTAATTTTACCATTAATAATACACTGATGTAGGATGAGAAGGGAGAACTGTCTGAGCCCAGGAGTTCGAGGCTATAGCACCACGGCACTCCAGTCCGGGGGACTGAGCAAGATCCCATTTCAAAACAAATCAAAAGCAAAAGACTACACTGATGGAAAGGTAAAATTTGGTTTTTGCTTTTTAAAAAGTCTTTTGTGTATTGTAGTATTAATAAGAAATAATAAAAGATTTCCCATTTAACTTTTGAATAAACTGCAAAAGAAAAAAGGGGGAAAGAGGAAAGACAGATTCTGTTGGTCTCCTGCTGTCCTTACTAGGTTATTTTGAGTGTCTGGGAGATAGCCTACTCTCTCCAAGAGTAAAGGTCTTTGCTTTTCGAAATCTTTTTGTTATCACTCTGGCTAAGTGAATGACAATTATTTTATAGTGACTTGTGATCCTATTTTGATCAAGTGTTTTAAACCTTTGACATATTTGACAGGCTTTCCAAAATCAAATTTCAAATTCTGAAATTGTCTTTTTGACCTGGAACTAACTTTTGGACATTTGGGACCCTAGAAGTCCAAAGATGGCCCCTGAAAGTTCAAGAGAGAAGTATTAGAATTATTTGGTATGTAAAACTCATATAGGAATCACTGTCACATAAGAAATGATGTCTAGCCGGGCTCAGTGGCTCAGCGTGTAATCCCGCGCCTTTGGGAGGCTGAGGTGAGTGGATTGCCTGAGCCCGCGGGTTCGAGACCCGCCTGGGCGGCAAGACCTCATCTCTACAATAAATCAAAAAATCAGCCGGGCGTGGTAGCGCATGCCTGTAATTCCGGCTACTTGGAAGGCTGAGGTGGAAGGATTGCCGGAGCCCAGCAGGTCGAGGCTGCGGTGGCCGGGAGCGGCCACTGCACTCCAGTCTGGGCGACAGAGTGAGACTCCAACTCAAAAAAATTAAAAAATGATGTCTAATTTTTACTTTTGTTTTTGAGTCTGAGTCTCACAATTGCCCAGGCTGGAGTGCAGTGGCACGTTCCAGGCCACTGCAGCCTTGACCTGCTAGGCTCAGGCGATCCTTCCACTTCAGTCTTCCAAGTAGCTGGAATTAAAGGCACGTGCCACTGTGTCCAGTTAATTTTTAGTTACATTTGTATCAATGTTATTAACATGTGTTCTAAAATTGTATGAGATTTCTGAAAAAAAAAAATCTATTATGTCTTGGTAGATGGTATCAGTCATAATTCTGATTATTATGTTAAATTGTTTTATGCCATAAAAATAACCAAATTTTCTTGTCAACTGAATCTTTAACTACAGTTATTCTATGTCTTCTGTCATACAAGGGCAATTACTGTTTTACTTTAATTCTTCTCAAGAAGTGTTTTACAGGCTGGGCGCAGTGGCTCAAGCCTATAATCCCAGCACTTTGGGAGGCCGAGGTGAGAGGACTGCCTGAGTCCAGGGGTTCGAGAGCAGCCTGGGTAACTTGGTGAGATCTCGTCTCTACAATAAATTAAATAAAAAAAAAAAGCTAGGCGTGGTGGTGTGCGCCTGTAGTTCCAGTTACTTAGAAGGCTGAGGCAGGAGGATCACCTCCCAGCAAGTCGAGGCTACAGTAGACGTGAGTATGCCAATGTACTCCAGCCTGGGTGACAGAGTGAGTTTCTGACTTAAAAAAAAAAAAGAAAAAAAAAAAAAGGAAAGTGTTTTATAATCAGCTATAAACAAAAATTTTCTGCTTCTTCAAGGAAATTCATAGAAAAGACCATGACAAGTATTCGTGAATACAGGTTTCTAATTAACTTTGGAGATCATACCTTGGACTAAGTAGAAATTTCCACAACTTAAGGTTGGGTGTGGTGGCTCACACCTGTAACCTCAGCACTTTGGGAGGCCAAGGAAGGATTGCTTGAGTCCAGGAGTTCGAGATCAGCCTGGGCAACATAGCGAGATGCCATCTCTACAAAAAACTTCCACAATGCTAATACAAAAACTGATGGGTTCATGAAGACTGTTAACCCAACATCAAGTAGAACAAGAATTAATTACACTGGAGTGAACTGATAGAGGACGGAAATGATTTTTATGACTTAAAAAAAAAATACTGCTGATTTGTTTTATGTTTTATTTTTTAGAGTCCAGAAAACCCTTTTCTTTTGAACTACCTATATCTTATAGCAATTGGGAAAATATATTTTTGTGAGCAAAATGGAAACATTTAACCCTCTCTACCTGGTTTCTCCAGAATTCACTAACTAGTCATTAGTATTCTTACTTTATGGCAATACAATTTTTTTGCATAAGTTCAATAAGAATCTGCTTTTCTGTGTAACAGGACACACTGGAAACACTGGTTATTTTACCAAGGTTCTAGTTGGAATGGCATATCTTCAGATATGACCAGACTGTGTTGAGGGATTAAGGCTGACTAACTTCATAAAGCCAAAAGACTTGGAAAAAGACTGGCCTGACACCTGTCTATACAGTTCCTTTACAAAGTTCCTGACCTTCTGGTAAGTAAAGAATGTCACCTTCTGACAGGCCCTGGAACCTCAAGATATTCTGGGATCTGTAGAAGAGGTCCCCAGTTTGTATACATATTACAGGCACAGTCTGATGGTGAATCCTTGGCCAGGCTTCCTAGCCTCAAGAGCTTTAAAAAAATCTAAACTGAAATTCATTATTAAAAAGTCCAGCAAACTCAACTTAAAAGGAGCCTATCTGGTCAATCACTATTCTTGCTATACTTTACACAGAAGTCAAGCCAAGTATAATAAGACTGAGACTTATTTTGAAAATTGGTCCTACTATGATTTCTCTTTGGTAAAACTGGGGGACTAGAGAAAAATTATGTTTCAGTAGTACAGCTGTTATTAGACTCTAGCCCTGACCACTGTTTTTGAGCTTTTATTATATGCCTACAAATTGGACAAAATCTTGAATCATTTCCTGGCTACAATAAATTTCTAAAGAAGAACTTGGAGCCGAGTGCAGTGGCTCACGCTTGTAATCCCAGCACTTTGGAAGGCGGAGGCAAGAGGACTGCCTGAACCTGAAGGTTCGAGACTAGCCTGGGCAACATAAAATAAAAAAATAAATAAAAAAATTAGCCGGGCGTGGTGGTATACGTCTGTAGTTCTAGCTACTTGGAAAGCTGAGGTGGAAGGACTGCCTGAGCCCAGCAGGTCAAGGCTGTAATAGTGCCACTGCACTCCAGCCTGGGTGACAGACTCTGACTCAAAAAAAGAAAAAAGAACAACAACAACTTAGGTTTAATTTTCTTCATAATGCTTTTTAATGGACGCTCTAACGGAACAGGTTTTCATTTTGGCATACAAATTATTTTTTATTAGAAGCTTTCTGTGCATTATAATTCTACTACTTTAATCATTAATACTCTCTCGTTTTACTTCTTCTGAGAAATCGAAAATCATGGTATTCTGAAGATGAGAGATGATTTGACAAGCAACAGCGGCTATGTAAGTCAATAACTTGACTCTCTTTGCCACTGTGATGCCACTCCAATTTAGCTTTGAGACACTATGAAAAATTCCCCACTGAGATGTCTCCTTTTTCCCTGATGTGGGATAGAACTATCCTGGTATAAGCCCTTCCAGTGACAAGGGACACCTTGACACTCAGACTTTGATCACCACTGCTTTCAAGAGGAAAGATTTTGATCAAAAGGGGGAAATAAGAAAGAAAGAAAACTTTTTATCTGAGGAATGTGAGCCCCCTTTGAATTAGCAGGGCCAGAGAGGTACTGGAATGAGACAGCAGTCATGTCCCACTACCCACTTGAGAAAAGTAACCATCTCCTAAAGCCACTTACTATGTGGGCTCTAGACTAAGTGATGCCACAAATAGTTACAAATAAACCTAACAATGCCATACTCAGACACCATAACTCATATCCTATAGTGTAACAATATATGGACACTTACTAATCACTGTTATTTCTGCAAACCAATGAGAATTCCTGAAACCAACTTGTAATCACCCTTCTCCTGATACATCCTTTAAAAAAAAGAAAGAATATAGTTTATTTAGAAAGTAAACTAGAGAGAGAGAGAGAAAGAGGTGATTCACCTTCCCAAGGTAGGGGAGGGGGCCAATGCTTAAGAAAACATGGCCTGGCCATAGCTCAAAGAGCACAGGGCCACACCATAGCTTGGTAAGGCAATGGCCATCCTTTTTTCTTTAAAAGCTTGAGCCTGGCTGGGCATGGTGGCTCATGCCTATAATCCCAGCACTTTGGGAGGCTGAGGTGAGAGGACTGTCTGAGCCTGTGAGTTGAAGACCAGACTGGGCAACATGGTGAGACCTCATCTCTACAATAAAAAATAAAATAAAAAATTAGATGGGCATGGTGGCGCATGCCTGTAGTTCTAGCTACATGGAAGGCTGAGGCAGAAGGATCACCTGAGCCCAGCAGGTCAAAGCTGTGGTGGCCATCAGTATGCCACTGTATTTCAGCCTGGGTGACAGAGTGAGGCTCTGACTCCGAAAAAAAAAAAAGGAAAGAAAGCTGAAGCCTACTTTGTTCTCTTGAGCATACCCTCAAGAAAACTTAGAAATGCTTCCCAGGCTGCAGTCTTCAATACTGGCCTAAATAAAATCTCCACCTATAAATTTAGCTTCAGCTTCTTCCTCTAGGTCAACAGGTATAAGCGAAGAGAAGGAGGTATAGAGTAAATGGGTTATGAAAAGAGAAATCCAATGTTACTTTAACACTTCGAAAGTGGCTCAGAGCAAGAGATGACACTGTGTCTTATCTCAGTTACACCAGATGCTTGAAAAGGTAAAGCTATGTTTGCTGCGAACACACTTGACAATATAGAATGAAACAATGGAAACTCGAGTGACCTCTCCCTGAGAGACACATTCATACAATATGATGGACTGGACTAATTACTATTGACTGAATGGAATTCTAGTAATGTGCCCCTATCTTCTGAGTTGTATACCCTTTTAATGTAAGGGAACTGTGTTCCAAGTCCAGAGTGAACTGTGAAACCATGAAATACATATTTGGTATTTATCATGTTCTGTTTCCTGGCATACAAGTCCTAAAATCTTGGGAATCTCCAAAATGTTAAGTGTATGTCTGTATGCTGATGAGTGAGCTGATGGCTGGCCACTCCTGGGTAGCTTCAAGACAGGGGTTGGTCACTGGCAAGACCAGGCAGCATTTTAGGGTCGGAATGTTTTGGCCTTATCACCTAGCCTCTGAGAGGGAGAACGATTGTAGGTTAAGTCAAGCACCAGTGGCCAAAGGTTTAATCAATCTGCATGCCAAATAAAGCCGATATAAAAACCCAGAAAGAGCCGGGCTCGGTGGCTCAGCCTGTAATCCCGCGCCTTTGGGAGGCTGAGGTGAGTGGATTGCCTGGCCCGCGGGTTTGAGACCCGCCTGGGCAAGCGAGACCTCATCTCTACAATAAATCAAAATAATCAGCTGGGTATGGTAGCGTGCGCCTGTAGTTCCAGTTACTTGGAAGGCTAGGGCAGAAGGATCGCCGGAGCCCAGCAGGTCGAGGCTGCGGTGGCCGGGAGCGGCCACTGCACTCCAGTCTGGGCGACAGTGAGACTCCAACTCAAAAAAAACCAAACCAAAACAAACAAACAAACAAAAAACCCAGAAAGACACAGTTCTTTCGTGACCCACCTGGGCAACTTGGCGAGACCTCATCTCTACAATAAATCAAAAATCAGCTGGCCGTGGTAGCGCATACCTGTAGTTATAGCTACTTGGAAGGCTGAGGTGGAAGGATCGCCGGAGCCCAGCAGGTCGAGGCTGCGGTGGCCGGGAGCAGCCACTACACTCCAGTCTGGGCAACGGAGTGAGACTCCAACTCAAAAAAAAAAAAAAGACACAGTTCTATAGCTTCCAGGTAGCTTAACACATGGAGATTCCTGGAGGGTGCTGCACAAGAATGCATGGAAGCTCTGTGCCCCCTCCCATACCTCCCCCCACGCAGCTCTTCATCTGTATCCTTTGCAATATCCTTTATAATAAACTAAAAAATGTAAGTATTTCTCTGCGTTCTGTGAGTTACAGTAGCAAATTAATCAATTTGCTGGGGTCACAGGAACCCCGACTTATAGTCGGTCATTCAGAACAGGTAAAAACATTCAGGGTCTTGCAACCAGCACCAGAAAGTGGGGGTCAGTCTTATGGAACTGAGCCCTCAACCGTTGGACTCTAACACTACCTCCAGGTGGAGAGTATCAAAATTGAACTGAACTAGAGGACACTCTGTTGCAGACTAATTGCTTGGTTGCTAGTGGGGAGGAATCCCCACACACTCCTCAGCAGTCAGAGGTAATGGAAGTCTCCTGTGTTAGTTGTTCAGTGAGAGAATAGAAAAAATACTTTGCTTTTTATTCCTAGATTCTCACTCCCTTTAACAGATAAGGACACTGAGGCCCAAGAGAAAAGGCACCGGGAGCTGCATAGCTGGCATCCAATCTGAGCTGGCTGTAGACCTGGGTGTCCTGACTCCCTAGCCTGTGCCTCTAACCCTTGCACTGGTGACCTCAGACCTTCTGACTATAGCTCACAGCAAGGAATATGGGTTTATATCACACCCAACACATATCTATATTCATGTAAGTGAAAAGTAGTTTTCACAAAACAATATATATACACTTCCTCTGAACAATGACCCATTTTTTTCCTTTATATTTGATGAAGACAAAAGTTATACTCTCAAGTCCTTCAGTTGACTTTGTGGCCCATGAACAGTTACAAACACTGACTCTGGATTCAAGTCTCAGCTCTGCCACTCCCCTGCCAGGTGACTCTGGGGGAGGGGCTTCCCCCTCTGCACCTTAGTTTCTTTCCAGTAAAACTCAGACATGCAAAGAGCTCCAGAAGGGCTGGGCCCAGAGATTCAGATGAGGAAAACAAGGCTGAGAAGAGGAGCTCCCTCACCCAAGGGCACAGGCTGCTCACAGGCAGCCTCAGGTTCATTTGCTTCCACCAAGGTCAGGTCCAGCCTCTGCTTCCACGGGCAGGCTCCCGGTCAGGGGGACAGGGCCTGGGTGTGTCCTCCACGAAACTCCAGGGTGTCACAAGAGGTGTCTGGAGGACAGGAGGTACATTCCTGGGAAGGGGAACTGCCCCACGCCACACAGAACCTGAAGAAGGGAGCAGGCATGTGGGTGGCCTGCTGACAGGCAAGGCCTCTGCCTCACATGGGGGTCCCCAATGCCGCTGGAGAGTCTCCACAGGAAACAGGCCATGACAGTTCAGGAACTGGTGTGCCCACCTCAGGTGATCCTGCAGAAGGCTCTGGCTTCCCCAGTCCAGCCCCTCTTGACACCTGCAAGGCTAGGGACACAGCTAAGATGTGGTATATCCACAAGAGGCCAGAAGCAACCAATCCAGCCTTATGAAGTATGCAGGGCTGGGCCCCAGACTGGGCTAGAGCCTTGAAAAGAAGCCCTGCTCCTTATCCAGAGAAAGACCTTCCTGCAGCCCTGCAAGTGAAGAGCCTGCCCCAGACCATCCTCGGGGCTCCTCCTGCCCCGTCTCCCCAGGCCCTTCTCCCACCTGGAGCCCTGTCCCCTCCAACCCCGACTGGCCTGGGTTACTCATTACTGAGCCCTGCAGCCCGTGACCTTTAGTTACACCCCTTCATCGGAGCTGTTCAGCAGGCGGCCACTCCTTTTGCCACCATTTTCCAGATCGGACACCAAAGGACAAGAGAGGGGCTTGGCCAGGGAATGGCTCAAGAGCCCAAGCTCAGAAGGACCCTGCCCTGCTGCCCCTTCCCCCACCCTCCTGGGAGTCATCCCAGCCCCCCTCTGTGCCTCTGCCCCACCCTGCTACAGGTGTCCCCTAGCCCCAGGCTTGGCTCAAACCGTCACCCAGCCAAGTCCACACTCCACCCCAGGCCAGCGGCCAGGCCAGGCCGTGTGACCTGGCTCCTGCCAACTGCAGACTGAGGCTTCCCAGTCCCTTAGTTGCCTGTCCCTACATGATAGAAGCTGCTCAGGGTGTGTGATGGTTGGAATGGAAGGAGAGAATAAAGGTGTGTCTGCAAGTGGGGACAGAATAACAATCCATTCAACACATGCTGACCCAGTGCTACCGCACTGTCCCACTGGACAGAACACACACCCCAACTCTCAGGGAGCTGACTCTGAAGTGGGAAGAACAAGCAGGAGGGCCAGGCCACATCTGTGCAGTGGGGGTCATCCCAGTTTCCGCCCCCCAGGGTGCTGCCATGTCTCCGCAGAGGAAGGTGCAGAACACACCAGTGTGAAGCTGTGTGCTGCTCCACAGGTCCTTACCACCATCATGACTGTCATGAGAGCACGTCACTGCTATCTATGGCAGGTGTGCACTAGTGAATTCTTGCCGTGCTCCAGGTCCCTTTCCTTGTCAGCACACTGCAACACACCCTATCTGCTGCCCCCAACAGTGTATCATCCTTCCTATTTTCTTCAGCCCAGACTCTCACCTGCAATCACTGCTGACCTGTTCTGTGGCAGGATTTTTGCCTGACCCTAGAGGCTACTGTCCACACCACCGACACCAGCAACAACCACCCTTGGGTTCATCACTGGAGGACACTGACCAGGTGCCAGGCGTGTCTAAGTGTGTGAGAAGCAGAAACTCACTCATTCCTTACAGCCACCCTCAGGGGCAGGTCCTCTTTTTTCCCCATTTTACAGGAAGGTGCAGAGAGGCTGGGCAACCTGTCCAGGGTCACAAGGTGCAGGACACTGAGTGGGTACGTGGCTAGGGCATCTGCTCCAAACCAACAGCTCTGTAGGCACTTGCTGGGTAGGTGAGCTGTGTGTAAAGGTGTGAAGGCTCCTCACACCCACCCTCTCCAGCCAAAATGCTGAGACTACTCCCAGCCCAGCCCTTGGCATCTGCTTGGCTCAGGAGCCCAGCCTGGCCTGTGACCCACAGCCCAGCTCACCGTCTCGTAGTCCCGCAGTGCAGCCCGGAACTTGCCCAGCGCCATGTTGCTGGCAGCCCGGCGGTAATAGCCCTTGATGTACTTCTTGTCCAGCTCGATGGCCCGTGTGGCATCCCCCAGTGCATAGCCATAACACTCAGTGCGCAGGTAGGCCAGGCTGCGGTTGCCATAGTAGATGGCGTTGCCGGGGTTCAGCTCGATGGCCTGGCTGTAGAACTTGATGGCGTTCTCGTAGTCCTTGGCTGCGGAGGTGAAGGAGGAGGCATGAGGCCGGGCTCAGACCCCAGCAAGAACAGGCCCAGGGCTGGTGTGGCCAGGGTACCTGTTCAGAGGAGGAGGCTAAAGCCCACCGCTGAGCTCAGAACGTTTCTTCAGCCTGTCCCTCTGCCCCACTCCAATTGTCCTGCCCAATCTCCATGATCCAACAGAGGCCACACACTGGCCACCCGACCAGCCACCCCTCATCCCCACTACTTCTTTCAGGACTTGAGAGGGCCTCCCGAGTCCCGCCATGGTCAGGAAGGGACACACGACTGAAGGTCAGAGCTGAGACCAGAGCCAAGCAAACCCGAGTTTGCCCTGAGCCCCCTGGATATCCAGCTGCCCCAAGAGAGTAAACAAGACCAGAGGGGGGTCAAGTGGAGAACAGGAAGTGAGGAAAGAGGAAGAACCTACGAAGACCACTGGGAGAAGGGAACACATCAGCTCCTAAAGGAGGGAGACATCAGACTGGAGGAAGAGACGCCGACAGAAGGAAGAACAGGTGCAGAGGCCTGGAGGCGGGCGAGCCTCGTGTCTGAGGACTAGTGAGGCTGGGGTGCTGGATGGAGTGAGCTGGGGGAGGGTGGGAGACGAGGCAGGGAGGCTGGCGGGACAGAGCCCCAGGGCCCTGGCTGCCACCGCGGGGTCTGGACACTGATGTTCTAAGTGTGGAGTGACAGGATGTGACATCTGGCCAAGGGCGAAAGGCCAGATTCTATTTGAAATGAGTCACAGCTGTGCCCTGAACTTTACGTCCTGATCTGTAGAATCCTCAGATCTCCATGGCTTAAGTACCACCTGGTACTCACTTTGTAGACAAGCCACGGAGGTCTTGTCCAAGGTCAAATGCCCAGTCTGCACCTGCATAGCCAGGCTCAACCTCTCTCACATTCCACAAGCAGGAGAACCAAGGCTTGGACAGTCTCAGAGGCTTACATCAGGGGGCCGTGATGTGTCAGGTGCTATGAGCGCTTCAGTACATGAGTCCCCGCCCCAAACCCTCAGCACCCCAAGGACGCTGCACTACCTCATTCTCCAGATGAGGGGACTGAAGCTCAGAGAGGGAAGGCCCTTGCTCAAGGTCACACAGCAAGAGATAAGCAGGACTCTGGGTCAGGCCAAAACTGAAATGCTCCCACTCTCACCTTTCATGCCAGGGTGGCCTCTGGGGAGCCTGGCACGGGAGCAGGGGTCAGGGGCCGGGGCCAGGGCCCAACCCCTAGCTCTGCCCCTTACTGGCTGCATGTCCTGGGGTCACTTATGAGTGCCCTTCTACCACCTGGTCTCAGAGGCCCTGCCTCAGCCCCACTTTCCTTTCCTCCAGAGCATTAGCTGATAAATCATGACTTGCCTTTGTTCTGCTTGTCTGCTTGGTATCCATCTCTCCAATTTGAACCTAAGCCCTGCCTGTCTTACTTCCTTAAGTCCCTTCCCTGTCGGGGACAATGCAGCCACCAGACCTTCCCTCCCAGGGTTCACAGTCCATGGTGGAGATGGATCCATCCCCAGACAGTAACGCCCTAGAGTTTAGGGCTGGGGCAGCCCAGAAGGGACAGGACCGAGACCTAGAGGATGAGAGGAAGTCAGATGAAGGAGGGAGGCAGAGAGAGATGGAGACTGATAGTAGAGGAGAAGCCGGGTCCTGGGGACATGACCAGCAATGATCTAGCAACCATCTTTTGCCAGACTAACTCCTGGCAATCTTTCAAGTGGCTCAGATGTCCCCCCCTCCAGGAAGCCTTCCTGTACCCCTAGGCTGGGTCAGGCACCCCCCCAACTAGGCTGCCCCACCCCCGGGGCTTCCCTATCCCAACCCTGTCCATTCTGGCTGTCACTGCTAGGTGATGGGTGTTTCCCCCTAAGACTGCAAGCCTAAGGTGGGTGGGGCCCAGGACTTTTTACAAACAAGCAAGGGCAGAACTGGGCTGCCCAGCTCTGTCCAACCCTCCCTGGAATGCCAGTGCCTTTGAGGACTCCTTCTGGCCTCCTGGCAGTGTTCCAGAAGCCACTGGCTAGCACTCTTGATGCACGAGCAGTCACTTAGGAGTGGCACAGCGTGGGGAGCGTGGGGTCTTGGAGCCTGACACGCAGTTCTGTGGAACCCTAACTTGGGGCCTCAGGCAGACAGCCTGCCCCTCTGAGCCTCGGTTTGCTCGTCTCAGATTTGAGACTCCCAATTGGCTCTGCCTCACTGGGTGTCTGGGCAGGTTCTATGAACCACATAAGAAAACTGGCTGCAGCAGCAGAAGTGGTCAACAGATACCTGCAAAAGAAGTGAATGAATGAATCACTAAGTGAAGGTAAGAATGAGGGGGTGAGAGGAAGTGGAAGGGGCCTGTACTCACCCTGTGGACTCACATACCATATCCCGGCTCTGTCCAGTGTGCTTCACAAATATGAGCATACTTAAGCCTCGAGACGTTCCCCATTTTATAGGCAAGGAAACTGAGGCACCAAGAGGTTAAGTCATTTGTCCAGGGGTCACAGAGTGGGTAAGAGAGAAAACCACACTTGAACCCAGGCAGCCTGAGCTCTGAGCCACGACATGCTTTCTCTCCACAAACTCCTAGACCTAGAGCCTCTTTAGGGGATAAGCATAACTCCCTACTGCCCATTTTAAAGAAATGGGGCATTGAGGACCAGAGAGAGTAGAGCCACTTCCCTTGGACTCAGATCTGATTTGAAGACCAGGCTCTGACCCTTGGGGGACCTCTAGAACATGCCTGTGCTCACAGAGCAACCAGCCACAGGTGGGTGGGGGGAATCCTCTGAGCCCCTGGAGCCCCTCTTCTCCCTGCTGGGACTCTTCTCCCATCTATTGGGGCTCCCCTTCTCCCCAAAGGGGCCAGGATGGCTCTAGTAGGAACCTTGAACCAAGTACGTGGTGAGGAAGGGGATATCCGGGTCCTGCTGCTACACACTCTGACCTTGGGCAAGTGGTTTCGCTTCTCTGAGCCTTGCTTCCTCTGTAAAACAAACAGGGCCACTCCTGCTACCTCCCAGCCCCAGGGGAGGACTCAACCCAGTGGTGTACCTGGCCACCGCAGGGCTCAATTAAGGCGAGCTGTAATTATTCTTTTGATCGTGATTCCCACAGCCCTGGAGCCTGGGGCCGCGTGCCTGCCACCGCCTGCCAGACAGCCCAGCTCAGTGCCAGGCACCTCTGGCTGCCCGCTCAGCCCTGGGGCTCCTGGGAGCCTGGATCCCAGGTCCTGGGGGGGCACGGGGCTCCTCCCAGTGCCTGCTGTTCCCCAGAATCTGACCCAGCCTCAGCAGCAACCCCCATACTGGCTGCTCCCCCCCACGCACCATCCCAGGGACGGGCCCCACAGTCTTCCCCAACACCTACCTGAGAGGGGGCCTCATCCCAGACCCTCCTAACCCCAACCCCTGAAGCTCCGGTCACTTTGTGCTGTCAAGTCAGCCTCCTGGGCATCTCTCAGATTAGATGACTCCCTTCCAGCCCTAGAAGCCCTGCCCCGGCCTCCGTCCTCTTCTGGCCAAGTTCCTGTCCCAGCCTCCACTGGCCTCCCAGCCTCCCAACCTGCCCCTCCAGAGGGTGTTTCCAAAGAACAAACTTGACTCGTCCTTTCTCTACTCAGAGCCACCCATGGCTTCCAAGAGCCCTCAGCAGAAAGTCCAGGCTCTTCCCATGGTCTGCGAGATGTGTGCCCTGCTCCCTCACCATAAACTCCTCCCACTTCCTACACTCCAGCTCCACTGGCCTTCCTGGTGCCAGGCTCCACTCACCTTTGGGCCTTTGCCACTCATTTTTGTCTGCCCGGAGTACCCTCTTTTGTCTCTCCAGGAAGCCACTCCCTTCCTCTCTGAAACACTTCTTGAGTGTGTTTCTGTCCCTCCAGCATAGTTGGCGATGACCACCCCTCACCCTCACCTGTCCACCATTCTAGTCTCCTTCCCGGTCTCCAGTCTTGCTCTGGCACCCAGTCTCAGCACGGTGCCCAGGATATCTATTCTGAATGCTAATGGAATCACATCACTCCTCTCTCAAAACCTCCCCCTCAGGATGACACCCATGCTTCCCTACCTGGCTTCCAAGGCTGCACCTGGCCTCATCTCTCACCAGTAGCACCACCCTCTCATGGCTCCTGCCTGATCAAACTTCCCCACACTTTGAATCGTTTTTGCTGCCCCTGGAGGCCAACTCTCCTTTAAAGTGCTAGATCCTTCCCAGCCCCCACCTTCTCCAGGGCTTCTCTGCTGCAAGTCTCCCTTTTCCTGCAGAATCAATTCTCTGTCTATACTGGGCCATCCTCTACTCTCCACCCTTACAAAAACAGCACCCTCCTTTGACATGGTAGTCCCCCTCCAGCCACCCTCCCCCACTTCTCCACTCTCCTTCAGAACCAAAAGACGCCAAACACTTGTCAACATTTGCTGTCTCCACTTCCTCCCTCCCATTCCTCCTCAGCGCCCACCTAGCTGGTGACCGCCCCCACCATTCCCCAGCAACTGCTCCAGTCAACATCACCACCAACATCCTTGGAGCCAAATCCAATGGTCAGTGCTTGGTGCTCACCTTGGCGGCATCTGACCCAGGGCACCAGCCCCTTGTACTAGAAGCAGTCCCTTTTCCTAGCCTTCCCGACACACTTCCTGGCTTTCCTTCCATCTCACAGACGACTCCTCTTAGCCTTCGCCCTTCCAATCAGGGTGCTGTCCTAGGCTCCTTCTCTAGATCCTCTGCCTAGATGACCTCATCTGTTCCCAGGACATTTCCAACCATAGGTTGATCACACCCAAGTTCTTCTCCAGTCCAGACTGGCCAATCTACCTGTGTCCTCTTGGCTAACTGAGTGAAATCCAAACCAGTCTTTGCAATGACTTATAAGACCCCGCAAGATCTGGCCTCTGTTCTAATCCCATCTACCGGTCTCCTTTCTAACTCGATAAAGCTCCCAGCCACACCAGCTTCATTTCCCACCCCAGGGCCTTTGCACATTCTGCTCCACCCACTTGGAACCCTTCTCCCCAGTTCTCCCTCTGAGTTTCAGCTTAAATGCCTCCTCCTCCATAAGGCCTTCCCTGACCCAAAGCAGCCTCCAATCCTGATTCTCTGCTTCATCGCTGTTGGTTTTCTTTCAATGCATGCATCATAATTTAAGTATTTTACTTATATCCAATTCATTTGCTGAATGACACGCTATCTAAGGACAGAGCCACACTTGTCTCATGCACTGCTATATCCCCAGAGTCCAGCACAGCCCTTGGCAAATGACAGGTGCTCAACAAACATCTGTTGCACGAATGAATGAATGATTACCCCCACACCTCATTTTTTCTCAACTTCCTAAGTCATGCTATTCTTGGGACACCAGTCACCTTAAATCTCCTACTACGGTGGCCCTCCCCCCACTCACCGTCTAAGGAGACGTTCCCCACCCTTACACAATTGCCCGGTCTGTTGGCACTGTCCCTCCTCTACCCCCACTCGGTGGCACCCACCCCAAGTCTCCCACTTGGGGGCGCCATCACCCCTTCCCCGCCCCATGACACTGCTGGCTAGCGCCCTCCCCGGGTCTCACCTCTGGTAGCACTCTCATTCCGGTCCCCCTCCCGCCCCACATTCGGTAGCCCCACTTAGCAGCACCCGCTCCGTACGCCACTTCTAGGTACACCCTCCCCGCCGAAGCCCCCTATGCC
>NW_007253292.1:91155-99011 GCF_000164805.1 Carlito syrichta
CCCCGCGCCCGGGCTGCCGCTCCGCGTTGCCATGGTTCCGCGCGGGCCCGGCGCTCCTCCGCCCGGGCAGCTGTCCACCCTCCCCGCGAGGCGGGCGCACCTTTGAAGTAGTCGTTGGCCTGCGTCTTGAGGTCCTCCGCCCGCTTCAGAGAGCCATCAGCCGGGGGTTCGTCCCGCGGGGGCTCAGCACACTCAGTCCGCTCGCCCTCCGCCATCGCCATGCCGCAAAGCGCCCCCCACCCTGGCAACGGCCGCCAGCGGCACCCGGCCGAACCGTCGCGAAGGAGCGCCGGGTGGCCGCCGCTGCTGCCGCACAAGTGTCGTAAAGCGCGGGCCCCGAAGGCGCCCTTCACGCGCCTGCGCGGGGCCCTCTCGCCGAAGAGCGCGCGGAGGACAAGGTGACCAGAGGGTCTGCAGGCGGCACCCCTTGTGGGCTGACCCAATGGGGAAGGAGGGAAGAGGCGCGCGGGGAAACAGACCCAGGGTGGACTCTGCTCCCAAAGTTACTGTGTTCCGAGGCTGCGGAAGTTTCCCAGGTTTTAAAGTGGGGTTTCTCCACCGTCCCCTAGGGTTGGTGGGTGGGTTTCAAATGTCGCGGGGTGGGGGGTGCGGCTCCTCGGTAAGGCTGCGCTATGCTCTACGCGGAGCCGAGCTGGACCTCCAGCCCTACTGCCTTTTTCTTTTCTTTTTTGAAAAGAAACCTGTGGCCCAGGCTGCAGTGCAGTGGCACGCTCACGGCCACCCCAGCATCGACCTGCTGGGCTCCGGAGATCCTTCCGCCTCAGCCTTCCAAGGAGCTGGAACCACAGGCGTGCGCCACCACGTCCGGCTAATTTTCAAATTTATTTTAGAGACGAGGTCTCACTAAGTTGCCCAGGCTGGTCTCGAACGCCTGGACTCAGGCAGTCCTGTCCTTCAGCCTCCCAAAGTGCTGGGAGTACTGGTGTGAGCCATGCGCCCTGTGCTACTGCTAATTACCTGTGAAACCTTGAACAAATCTTCACTTCTAGGGCCTCAGTTACCCCTTCTTGGGAAATGGGTGGTTTCTCAAACAAAATGAATTTCCAACCTTGAGGGTCAGTGTTAGGTTAAAAATACATCCCAGCGGGGCCTCCAGATGTTAGGTCAGGCCCAAGGAGGGTTGGGATGGGTGTGGGTGTGCCTTCTGGTGCTGTGTGAAAAATGCCAAGAATTGCACAGAAGCTGGAATGGAAGATATGGTTTATTTAGAAAGTAAATTAGAGAAGGCTGGGTGTGGTGGCTCACACCTGTAATCCCGGCACTTTGGGAGGCGGAGGCGAGAAGATTGCCTGAGTCCAGGAGTTCAACACCAGCCTGGGCATTTTGATGAGACCTCGTCTTTACAATAAATAAAAAAATTAGCTGGGTATGGCGACACGCACCTGTGGATCCAGCTACTTGGAAGGCTGAGGCAGAAGGATCCCCTGACCAGCAGGTGGAGGCTGCGGTGGCCATGATCGTCCCACTGCACTCCAGCCTGGGCGACAGGGAGACTCCTACTCAAAAAAACGCCCCCAAAACCAAAAATAGCTGTCTCTGAGAAACTGGTTCTGTCCTTGGCTAGTGAATTAGAGGGTAAATTAAAGTGAACTGCTAGAAAAATGTGACAACTGGGCAGTGTTAAAATGACTGCTTTTTGGTTATATTAACTCTATGCTGTGAACTTTCAGTCAGTGTTTCTAAGTTTTTAATTGAAGACACTGGATTTCAAGTCCTGCACAGACTCAGAAGTTTTTCTCACCATCTCCTTTTTCCGTGTGTTCAGCTTCCCAAATCTCGAATCTTCACATTGATTCTCCTGTTTGTTTCTTCTTGCCTGGGATCACAGCATTGGCCTTCTCTACTGCTTGCCTCTAGCCTCCTCTGCCCTCCAGTTCACCCTCTACAAGGCAGCTAGAGGGATATTTCTAAGACACCAATAAGACCATGGCACACTCCCGCCCCCAACCTTCTATAGTTCCCAGTGCTCTTTAGGGAAAACTCATATTCTGGAATAGTCTAGCCTCAGGCAACACCTCCAGATCATACCCCTTCCCCAGCCACCACACACACCCTTCCAGTCTGTCCTTTTTGAGCCCTTGGCCTCTACTCATGCCAAACTAGTACAAAGTCCTTCAAAGTTCTACTCTGGCTCCCCTCCTGGAAGCACAAGCTGTCTCACCCCTAAACCTGTTGTCCTGGTCTAACCTCGCCTCTCTCACTGCCCCCTCAACACAGCCAACAATCACCTCAGAAGGTAGATATTATCATCTCCATTGTACAGATGAGGACAGATTTGCAGAGATCAGCATGCCACAAGGAAGTGCCAGAGCCAGAATTTGAGTCTATCCCATGTACTTCCTGTGTTCTTGTTTTGTTCTGAGTCAGAGTCTCACTCTGTCACCCAGGCTGGAGTGCAGTGGCACGCTCAAGGCCACCACATCCTCGACCTCCTGGGCTCAGGAGGTCCTTCCATTTCAGCCTTCCAAGTAGCTGGAACCATAGGTGCCTGAAATCCCAGCACTTTGGGAGGCAAATGTGAGAGGACTGCCTGAGCCCACGGGTCCCAGACTAGCCTAGACAATATGGTGAGACCTCGTCTCTACAGTAAATAAAAAAAACTAGTTGGGCTTGGTGGTGCATGTCTGTAGTTCCAGCTACTTGGAAGGCTGAGGCAGAAGGATCTCCTGAGCCCAGCAGATAGAGGCTGTGGTGGCTGTGAGTGTGCCACTGCACTCCAGCCTGGGTGACAGAGTGAGACTCCAGCTCAAAAAAAAAAAAGAAAAAGAAAAAGAAAAGATTCCCATGAGGAACTCTGTAGAGGGGTTATGAAGGTGATGTACAGAGACATGACAGAACAGACACACCCACGTTGTCTCTCTTGCACACATAAGCTCACTTAAGTACAGAGAATCAAGTCACACAGACACACATTAGTACCCAGAATTATAGTGTCAGCCCACACAGGTATGCAGAATCACATTACATAGACACATGGTTATAACAAAAAAAATCACACCTTTCACACTTGGGTACACTGAAACCCAAAGTAACCAGAAAGACACATAAGGCAGAATCATTTCACCCAGATACAAGCACACACTGAAGAAATCGTAACCACTTCCCCGACATAGGTTCACAGAATTATGTCACAAAGATCCACACATATACACAGAATGACATCATCACTGGGTATACACATCACATAGACCCATGCAGGAACAGAGGCGTACACACACAGAATCAGAAAGTGGCATGGACACCCAGTGCCCTCAATTCCCCGAAAGCCATCCCAAAGATGAGTCAACACGCAGTGCTCTGGTGCCTACCAAGGTGAGATCTTTATGGTGGTAGAGCAATTAGTGGGTTTCAGAGCCAATGTGGCTGGTGCAGCCCCTCCCCAGTTTCCTCCACTGAGGGTCCACATCACCTCCTGAGGGAAGAAGGGGTGAAAACCCCCCAATAGCACCAATTGATGTACCAGCCCCCAACAAAACAGAGTGGGCAGGGTCTTCCAAAAGAGGGGTGAGTGGGGGAGGCCTTTTCCTGTGGGAGACCAAGAGTAGCACCATTTGAAGAAAGGAAGCTGAGGGGCAAGGGGCACATAGGTGATGGCAGAGAGCTGAGGGGTCCAGGCTTCTCTTCCCACCCCCCAATATACAGATAGGGCTGTGCGTGTGCCAGTGCGGCTAGAGACGTCTCCGGATTGTGAGCTTCCCAAGGGGGCGAGGGAGCCCCAGGTGACACAAATGTCTGGGTTAAAGTCAAGGTATGTGCACGTCTAGAAGGCTGGGGTGAGGAGGGGAGGGGAGGGACTTCTAGGATAGAGAAAGTGATAGGAGATTGGAGAGGCTTGAGCACGAAGTCCAGGAACAGCAGGGCCTGGAGGGTAGAAGTCTGGAACGGGAAGACTTAAGACTGAGGATAGGAATTGGGGCAAGTTCAGTGGGGTGGGAAGCCCAGAATAAAGTTAGAAGGGTGGGGCCAGGAATCTGGGAGTCAGGATTATAAGATTTGGAATCAGAGGAATCTATAGGGTAGCATCCATATAGTCCATTGGCGGCTGAGTTCTAGAACCAGGGGAATTTGGGCCTGAATCAAAGGCAATTGTCTCCTGGGTACAATTGCTCACACCTGTAATCCCAGCATTCTGGGAGGCTGAGGCAGGAGGATTGCTTGAGCCCAGGCATTTGAGACCAGCCAGGGCAATGTAGTGAGACCTCATCTCTACAAAAACAAGCAAAAAAAAAAAAAATGCTGAACAAGGGTGGCAAATGCCTGTAATTCCAGCTATTTGGAAGGCTGAGGTGGGAGGATTGTTTGAGCCCCAAAATTTGAGGCTAAAGTGAGCCATAATCCTGCCACTGCACTGCAGCCTGGGCAACAGAGTGAGATCGTGACTCAAAAAAAAAAACAACAACAACAGTTGGAAGCTGTGAGTCTTAGAGGCAGAGGAACTTATAGAGTAAGGACTAGAAGTAGAAAAAGGCTAAACACTGAGTTCTAGAACCAGAAGGATTGGGGAGCCATAAAATCTAGAATCAGAAGTAGTTGGGGGGGTAGTTGGGGGCTATAAAGTCTAGAACTAGAAAAATATACAAGGCAAGGTCTAAAATCAGAATCTGTTTGCTGAGTTCTAGTAATTTGGAGTCATAAGATCTGGAGTGAGGAGAAGTTGGAAGTTGTGAGGGACTAAGGGAACTTATGGAATGAGGTCTAGAATCAGAAGACATTTGCAACTCAGATCTAGAACCAGAGAAACAACAGATCATCAGATCTGGGATCAGAGGACCCTGGAAGTCGTGAGGTCTGGAGGTTGTGTAGTTTAGAACCAAAGAATGGTGGAGGTCATGGGGTCCAGAAGCTAAGAACTGGAGCATGGTATCTGGTTCTGGAAGAATAGGTTATAAGATCAAGACATAAACCTCACTGTACTTCTTTTTGATTGGGAAAACAAGTCTCGAGTGTAGAGAGTTAAAGAGGAATGAGCTGACCCTCATGAGGTCTGGAACCAAAATGATTTAGACATGAGGAGGTCTAGATTTAGAACCAAATGTATTATAGATCAGGAACACTAGAACCAAAAGGAAGCTTGGAATTGTGGGGTCCAGAACCAGAAGGAAATGGTCAGATATAAAATCTGGAACCAGAGGGAGTTCGAGGGTATGAGATCTAAAATAAGAAGTATATATTTCTAGGCATAGGTCTAGAATCAGAGGAAGTTAGAGAATGAGTTCTAGAATCAAATCTGGTGGTTGTAGACTCTAGAGCCCAGAAGGAGCTAGAAGTTGTAAGGCCCAGAGCCAGACAATTTTTGGAGGTCTTGAGGTTTGAAAATAGGTAGAATTGGAGGTTGTGAGGTCTAGAACTAGCAATAGCTGAAGATAGTGAGATTCAGAATCAGAGGAAATCAGAGGATGTGAGGTCTAAACTAGATCATGATGGAGGTTGCATGGTCTAGACCAGTGAAGGCCAGAGGTTGTACGGTCTGGGACCAGAGACGCGTGGAGACAGTTGTCTGGAAGCAGAGGAAGTCAGAGGCTGCTCCAGAAGTAGGAAGACCACAAATGAAGTTAGTGCCCAGGCGAAGCTGGGGGTTGCGAGAAGTCCAAAGTGGAAGGGGTAGGCAGAGCTGGGAGGCAGCTTGGAGGCTTAGGCCTCAATCAGAAGTCACTGGTGGTGAGGCCTGTCGCAGGGCCTCCTCCCATTGATACCAGAGGTGGAGGAAGATCAGAGTCCCACATTCATATGGACCCTGGGCAAGTCATAGTGATTAAAAACCATACCATGAAATTAACAGAAACAAAAATAATAATAAAAGATAGAAAGAAATGTGATTACAGTTATCCATACTCCCCAGAGCCCAGAAACACAGATCTGACGCCCAGTCCTCCCCACTTCTAATTGCCCAAAATAAAGCCAAGAGAGTCGGAGTAAGGGATAATGAGGTAACCAAGTATTGAGAACCCCAAGGGAAGTCCTGAGAGAAGGGGGGGGCCAGGGACTGCCCCCAGAGGTCACTGAGCTGAGGCCACCCCAAAGATCCCCCAGACTGGGAGCAGGCAGAGGGGTGAGGGGTGAGGTAGGCCCAAGGTGGGCAGGGGGCACTCTCCCGGTGCCCCCGTCCTGTGCGTTGGCTGCTGGCTTGGAGTGTGGTTGAGGTCCTTTCTGGGGGAGAAGACAGGTGGGCTGGCTCAGTTGGCCTGGGCCAAGCCTGTTGCTGGCTGGAAGTGGCCCCTGGATTGGGCAGTATCCTCATTCGGGTAGAGAGAGAGCAGTGAGGGGCCCAGGCCTGTGGGGGAAGATGAAATATTAATCAGCAGAGAATTATCACCCCAATCTACCTTTCCTGGGAGTTGGAAGCCTGGATAGGCCAAGTGCAGTGGCTAACACCTGCAGTCTCAGCACTTTGGGAGGCCAAGGTGGGAGGATTGCTTGAGCCCAGGAGTTCAAGACCAGTGTGGGCAACATAGCGAGGCCTCATCTCTACAAAAAATAAACATAATTAGCCAGGTGTGGTGGCACATACCTGTAGTCCCAGCTACTTGGGAGGCTAAGGCAGAAGGATCACCTAAGCCCAGGAGGATGAGGCCGTGGTGAACTGTGATCATGCCACTACACTTTGGACTGGGAACAGAGTGATAAGACCCTTGGTGGTGAGGCAGGCCTGCCTGGATTCAAACAACACTGAAACTTGGGCAAGTTCTGCTCTCTGAAGCTCTCTGGGATGTTTAGGGCTGTGGTTAAGACCCTGAGTCTAGAGCCAGACACTTGCCCTAGTTTGCATCCAGGTGTTGCTGAGTACTTGCTGTCAGTCCTCTCATCTGTAAAGTGGGCTAACAACAGTACCTCCCAGGGCTGTTGTGAGGAATAAATGAGCAAATCCCACATGAAGCACTTTGAGCAGTAACTAGTACTGGTGAGTGCTTAGTAGGTGAGCTGTTGTTACTTGGTAAACCAGGATACTTATACCCACCTCATTTATGATAATTCACTCATGCGAAACATATTTACTGAGCACCTACTGTGTGCCAGGCCCTGTGCTAGGTGTTGGGAACACAGCAATGAGCAGGGCGGATGGAACTCCCTGCCCCTATGAGGCTGACAGTCCAGCGAGGGGCGTCAACTGGATTGTGTACGTAAAGGATTTAGCACAAAGTGTGGCACACAGTGGGCGCTTGAATGTTAGCTCTTTATTTACAAACACACTGAGGACCTCCTCCATGTCCAGCCACTGCCCAGCCACATGCACAAAGTATAGCACAGCAGTGACCAAGTCAGCCCTGGCCCCTGCACTCACTCACAGGGCTCATACCTTGGGGAGAAGACAGCTAGTAATCAAATAATAACACAGACACCTACATAATTTTGGCTTGACCAGGCACGGTTGCTCATGCCTGTAATCCTAATCCCAGCACTCTAGGAGGTTGAGGAAGGAGGATTGCTTGAGCCCAGGAGTTCAAGACCAGCCTGAGCAGCATAGCAAGACTTCATCCCTACAAAAAACATCAAGAAATTAGCTGGGTGTGGTGGCATGTGCCTGTAGTCCCAGCTACTCAGAAGGCTGGGGTGGAAGGATCACCCGAGCCCAGTAGGTTGAGGCTGCGATGAACCATAATTGTGCCATTGCACTCCAGTCTGGGCGACAGAGTAAGACTATAACTTAAGAAAAGAAAAGAAAAGGGACTGATGAATGGTATAAGCTTATGAAGTGAGGGGTAGGGCTTCATGGAAGTAACAATATTTGAGATCGAAAGAATGCGGTAGAGCCGGGCTCGGTGGCTCAGCCTGTAATCCCATGCCTTTGGGAGGCTGAGGTGAGTGGATTGCCTGAGCCCGCAGGGTCGAGACCCACC
>NW_007253292.1:99122-102789 GCF_000164805.1 Carlito syrichta
AGGCTGCGGTGGCCGGGAGCGGCCTCTGCACTCCAGTCTGGGTGACAGAGTGAGACTCCAGCTCAAAAAAAAAAAAGAATGTGGTTGACCTGGTGGTGGCTCACGCCTACAATCCTAGTGTTTTGGGAGGCAGAAGCAAGAGGACTGTCTGAGCCCAGGGATTCGAGACCAGCCTGGGCAACTTGGTGACACCTCATCTCTACAATAAATCAAAAAACTAGCTGGGCACAGTGGTACGTGCCTGTGTTTCCAGTTACTTGGAAGGCTGAGGTGGAAGGATCTCCTGAGCACAAGAGGGTGGGGCTACAGTAGCTGTCAGCATGCCACTGTACTCTAGCCTGGGTGACAGAGCGAGACTCCAAATCTAAATAAATAATAAAAAGTGGTAATTTGGTAAGAATAGAAGAAAACGCATTCCAGACAGAGGAATCAGAATATGCAAAGGCCCTGAGGAGGCCTCCTTGAGCAAGACAACTCTAAAGTCATCATAATGCCCTACAGAGGCTTCTGCAATCTGCCCCTCTTCCCTCTGCTTCAGGCACACTGGCCTTGCTTTTCCCAAGTAAGACCTGATACACTCACATCTAAGAGCCTTTGCACTTGATGTTTCCTCGGCCTGGAACACTCTTCCCCCGGACGTCATCCGGGTTCACTCCTTCAGGTCTTTGCTCAACTATCACCTTCTCAATGAGGCCACCTCGATTCTACTATTTAAAACTGAAGTCCCCCACCTCAGAACTGTTTTTCTTCTGGCATGCATTATTTTCCCCAGCAGTGCTTATTTTCATCTCTTGCACTTTTTTTTAAAAGAGTTGAGGTTTTGCCATTGCCAGGTCATCGCCAGGCCTTTGCCAGGCCATTGCCACGGCCATTGCCAGGCCACTGTGGCCATTGCCTTACTAAGCTATGGTGTGACCATGTGCTTTTTGAGCTATGGCTGGGCCATGTTTCCTGGCTTTGGCCCCCTCCCCGACCTTGGGGAGGTGAATCTCCTCTTTCTCTCTCTCATTTACTTTCTAAATAAACTTTTTTTTAAGTTGGGGTTTTGCTCTGTTGCTCAGGTTGGAGTACAAGTGGCTTGATCATAGCTCACTGTAACTTTTAACTCCTGGACTCAAATGATCCTCCGTAGCTGGAATCTAGGCACATGCCATCACACCCAGTAATTTTTAAATTTTTTGTAGAGATGGTGCCTAGGCTGGCCTTAAATTCCTGGGCTCAAGCAATCCTCCCACCTCAGCCTGCCAAAGTGCTGGGATTACAGAGATGAGTCACTCATCACTGTAAAAAAAAGCCTGCACTTTTTTTTAGAGAGTTGGGGTCTCACTCTGTCTCCCAGGCTGCAGTGCAGTGGCACAGCCATAGCTCACTGTATCCTCCAACTCCTGGACTCCAGCAAGCTTCCTGCCTCAGCGTCCTGAGTAGCTGGGACTACAGGAGGGTACCATCACGCCCAGCTAATTTAAAAAAAAAAAATTTTTTTTTTAAAAAACAGGTTCTTGCTATATTGCCCAGTCTGGTCTCAAACTCCTGTTCTCAAGTGATCCTCCCACCTTGGCCTCCCAAAATGCTGGGATTACAGGTGTGAGCCACCATGTCCAGCCCTCTTGCACTCTTTCTTGCACTGGTTTCTTTGTCATAGTCTGTCACACTAGAATGTCAGCTCTATGAGGGCAGAGACTTATGTGTGTTCTGTTCACAGTGTGTCTCCATCACCCAGAACAGTGTCTGGCACTTACTGTGTACTCTATAAATATTTGTTACATGCACGAAGGAAGGAATAAACCAAAATAAGCCACAGTGACTGTGGCTGAAAGACCCTGCAGGGATTGAAGTCCAAGGTGAGGAGCTTGGTCTTTCTCAGAAGGGCACTATGGAGCCATGGCAGGGTTTTAAGCAGAGGAGGTTCAGGGTCAGATTCATTCTTTGGAAGATTCCTCTGGCTGATATCTGGAGGTTTCATGTGGAGCTACGACTTTCTTTTTTTGAGTAAGTGTCTCACTCTGTCGCCCAGGCTGGAGTGCAGTGGCATGCTCATGGCTACTACAGCCTCAACCTACTGGGCTCAGGCGATCCTTCTGCCTTAGCCTTTCAAGAAGCTGTAACCACAGGTGCACTCCACCATACCTGGCTAATCTTTTTTATTTATTGTAGAGATGAGGTCTCACCAAGTTGCCCAGGTTGGTCTCGAACCCCTGGGCTCAGGCAATCCTCTCACCTCTACCTCCCAAAGTGCTAGGATTATAGGCGTGAGCCACCATGCATAGCCACGTTATGACCTTCGATAGATGCAGTGGAAGACAAGAACAGGGGCTTGTTTGTGCTCTGTGGAGGGGCTGTCAGAACCAGCATGGCCACTATAGCTACAAGGGTGGACATTTCTTGAACTCTGACTGCATAACAGATCTTGGGCTAAGCTCCTTCCATGCAACATCTCCATGAGTCCTCAAAACATCTCTTTAAGGTGAAGAACTACTACAATAGACCCCAGTCTACAAAGGCAGGAAACCCAAGGTTCAGAAATATAAACTTTAGGCCAGGCACGGTAGCGTATGCCTGTAATCCCAGCACTTTGGGAAACTGAGGTGGACGGATTACCTTGAGCCCAGGAGTTCGAGACCAGCCAGGGCAATACAGTGAGACCTCATCTCCACAATAAATTTAAAAATTAGCCAGGTGTGATGGTGTACACCTGTAATCCCAGCTACTTGGGAGGGTGAAGTGGGAGGATTGCTTGAACACAGGAGCTCGAGGCTGTGGTGGTCTGTGATCATGCCACTGCACTCCAGCCTGGGCAACAGAGTGAGGCCTCTAACTCAGGAAAAAAAAAAAGAGTGTAAAATGTTGGGCGTGGTGGCTCTCTTCTGTAATCCCAGCACTTTGGGAGGTGGAGGCAAGAGGATTGCCTGAGTCCAGGGTTTCGAGAGCAGCCTGGGCCACAAGGCAAGACCTTGTCTCTACACTAAATCAAAAAATTAGCCAGGTGTGGTGGTGCACGCCTATGGTTCTAGCTACTTGGAAGGCTGAGGTGGATGGATCGGCATAGCCCAGCAGGTCGAGGCTGTGGTGGCCGTGGGCGTGCCACTGTACTTCAGCCTAGATGATAGAGTGAGACTCCAACTCAAAAAAAAAAAAAAGAAAGAAAAGAAAAAGAAAAAGCTTTTCCAAAGTCACACAGCTGGGGGTGGCCATGGTGGGACTCGATCCCAATTTGGTAAATCTGCCAAGTATAATCATATGCAGGCTCAGGAGAACTAGGCTGGGGCCTGGGCTTGGCTTCTACCTCACAGGGCAGCTGTGGCAAGCCCCTGCCTCCTTTAGGGTCTTTCTTTCCCCACACAGTGCCCATGAGAGGAGGGAGGGGCTGCCATTTCCACCAGGGTCACCTCTGGGCACTGACAGTCCTCACCCCATCTCACCTTTGGGAGGCCTCCATCCGTCAACCATCAAGGCACCTCCCAGGGGAGAGGGGACCCAGGCCTTCTGGATGCTGAGGATATTACTCACCCAGGGGCTCATTTAGGTCCAGAAGAGAGGATCTGGGGTCCTGCTGGCTCCCTGGGGCTGGTCCTCCCGTCAGAAGGAAGCTCTGTAGGAGAGAGACAAAGCCACCACCATCATCATGACCATCATCAAGATGCAAGAAATGGAGAGGCATGGTGGCTCA
>NW_007253292.1:102898-111775 GCF_000164805.1 Carlito syrichta
AAAAAAAAATAGCCAGGTGCAGTGGCGCCTGTACTCCCAGCTACTTGAGAGGCTGAGGTGGTAGGATTGCTTGAACTCAGAAGGTCGAGATTTCAGTGAGTTATGATTGCACCACTTTACTTCAGCCTGGGTGTCAGGACAAAACCCTGTCTCTAAAAAACTAATACAATTTTACCGGGTGTGGTAGCTCATGCCTGTAATCCCAGCACTTTGGCCAGCACTTTGGGAGGCAGAAGTGAGAGGATTGCCTGAGCTCAGGGGTTCGAGACCAGCTTGGGCAACATGATGAGACCTCGTCTCTACAATAAATCAAAAAATTAGCTAGGCATGGTGGCACGTGTCTGTGTTTTCAGCTACTCGGGAGGCTGAGGTAGAAGGATTGCCTGAGCCCAGCAGGTTGAGGCTGTGGCAGCCATGAGTGTGCCACTGCACTCCATCCAACCTGGGTGACAGTGAGACTTCAACTCAAATAATAAAATTTTAAAAATGTTTAGGGCCAGCTGTGGTGGCTCAAGCTTGTAATCCCAGCACTTTGGGAGGCCGTGGCGAGTGGATTGCCGAGTCCTTGGGATCGAGACCAGCCTGGGCAACATGGTGAGACCTTATCTCTACAATAAATAAAAAAATTAGCTGGGCATGGTAGAGTGTGCCTGTAGTTCCAGTTACTTGAAGGCTGAGGTGAAGGATCGCTGGAGTCCAGCAGGTCGGTGCTAGGGTAGCCATGAGTGTGCCACTGCACTCTGGCCTGGGTGACGGAGTGAGACTCCAATTAAAAAAAAAGTTTAGAAATTTTTTAAAAAGTAAAAAATTATCCAAGAAGACAGGACGGCACCTTGCTTAAGGGTTGTTGGGCCCCAGAGGCCACCTGTCTGTGGTATGACTGTGGGCAAATCACTGTCCCAGACATCCTCCTGGGTGCTTCTAGAGCCTTGGTCTCCCTGCGCTTCTTCTATACCCCAGAAGCTGCCCCGGGCACATGGACTGTAATACTGGGCAACATTTCTGCACGTGGTCCTGCTGGGTTTAGCTCCTGGGAGATACCAGCATGTGGAAGAAGAGGTGGGAGATTTATTCTCCTAGCTGCTTCCCCACTGGGTCGCTGTGAGTTGGCCATGTCCCTCCATGGAAGGTTTTAGCTCTTATCAGGTGGGCCCCACTTGCTCCAGGACTCTGTGACCACCACCATCCTGTGCCTTCAGGCCAGGGCTACTGCAGTCTTCCCACGTTGCCAGCTCCAGGATGCTGTACCAGACCTTATAAATTTCTCTGTACCCTGTCCACACCTTTGTTAACACCTCCATCTGAGTGTGCTGCATTTCCTGCCCAGACTCTGACAGATACAGTGGCTTAACTTCTCCTGTGTAAAAGTGTATGATAATAGCAATAATGTCTTAAGAGTAACGATGGGGCTTAAATAAGCTAATCACGCAAGGCACTTAGTGCAGTCAGCATCTGGTACACGGTAGACACTCCATAAATGTAAGCTGTTGATATTATCAACCACATCCCTCATGTTCAAACAACCCTTTGAAGAGTAAGAAGTCAGGGCACTGCTGGGGGTACTAGGGAGACATGGAAGATCCTAGAGGGAGGCCTTGTGCAAGTGGCAGAGTCTAGGCTGGCTTTTGGAAAGGGTGTTCTGTTCACTTTTGTGCAGAATGAACAGAAGGAGTGAAATGGGAGGAAGAAACACTGGGAGGAGTCTGCTTTTGTCTGGTCTGTGTTTGTGCACTATTTGTGGATAGCTCACTGAGTGACAGCTAAGCGTCAGGCCTTATTTCATCTAATCCTCATGGCACTCCTGTGAGATATAACTATTCCCACTTTCTGGATGAGGAAACTGAGGCTCAGAGTGGTGATGTCACCTGCTCAAGGTCTCACAGTTAGTAGGTGGTAGACTTGGGATGAGCCCAGGTCAGTCTGATTCTAGTGCCTGTACTCTTAATGCTGCACTAAGAATCCAAGACCCATTCTAGTTTGGGGAGGGAGTCCCATGGGAGAGAGAAGATTCCCACAGACACTAATCACCTACCATTTCTCCCCTTACCTTGCTTAATTTTCCTTCTTAGCACTTAACTGTCAACTGACAAGTATTTGCAAAGCTCTTTCATACCCATTAGCGAAACTAGGAGGTCAAGTTCCCAGCTTTGGCCCCTGCCCCTCTCTGGTTTCCTATCTATAAAATAGGATATCTGACCCTGCTGAGTTCTGAGGGTCAGAGCATCCTATTAATTCCCCAACCTACCAGACTGAGGGGAAACAGCAGAAAGCTTTCGGGTTCTGGGTTGGCGGACCGTTTGGGGGGTCTCACCCCCAGCAGTTCCACTCCCTCGTCCTCGCCCTCTGAGCTCTGGGCCAGGGCCCTGGAGGAAAACAGGCAAGAATCTCAGGACACAGCAAATCTGGGCAGGCATGGACACCAGTGTAAGCAGGCGATAAGCAGTCAGTCATTCACTCCCCCAAGCACCTGTTATTCCTTTACACCCTCATAGGCCCACTGAGCCATCCATCCACCGATCCACCTTCCCATTTGTCTATCCAGTGATCCACCACCCACCCATACAGCCTTCCATCCATCTAACCTTCCATTCATTTACCTATCTATCCACCCATCCATCCACTCACCCTCCCTACCCACCTATGCGCTCATTCACTCATCCATCTTCCCATTCATCCATCTGATGCTCCATCACCCACCCACTACCCATTCAACCTCCACCCATCTATCCTTCCATTCATTCACCGTCTATCCACCTGCTTGCCCTCCTTCCATCCATTGCTTCATCCAACCATCTAGCTGTCCATCCATCAACCTACCTACTCTATTCATTAATAATTCTCTCCCCCCCATTAAGTAAGTCTTTATTGGGCACCCACTGTATACCCAGCCCCAAGCTGGGAGCCTTGGGAGATATCAAGTTGTATCCATAACAGCTTTATAAGGATCATACAGAGACCACTCTAAGTATTAAGTGGGCATATACCTGCAACTTGGAGGGCAAAAACTTGAATATTAGTGTTCTAATGTCTTTGGAATGGGGGGCACAGACCCTCTGAAATTATATGTGAAATTGTGTGTGTGTATGTGTGTATGGACTCTTTGGAAAAGAGTCCATAGCTTTAACAGATTCTTGAAGGTGTTAGGGAACTAAGATTTAGACAGTTTCACTGACACTGTGGCAATGTCTTCTTAACTATGACAAAAATGGTCACTAGGCCAGATAGAAATATGGTCCAAAAGAGAAAGCCCTGTTGACAGGTGGGATTTGGACCAACAATGCAAGCAGAGAAAGGTACTCTAGAAGAAGACACAGCTGGTTGGGCACGGTGGCTCATGCCTGTAATCCCAGCATTTTGGGAGGCTGAGGTGAGAGGATTGCCTGAGCCCAGGGGTTCAAGACCAGCCTGGGCAACTTGGTGAGACCTTGTCTCTATAGTAAATCAAGAAAAATTTGTCCGGCATGGTGGTGCATTCCTGTGGTTCCAGCTACTTGGAACACTGAGGTAGAAGGATCACCTGAGCCCAGCAGGTCGAGACTTCAGTGGCCATGAACATGCCATTATAGTCCAGCCTAGGCAACAGAGTGGGTCTCTGACTCAAAAATAAAAAAAAAAAAAAGAAGGCACAGTCTAGACAAAAACATAGAGACCATAGAGGTTGGAACACACTTAGCAGGTGCTGGGGACATGGAGGGATTGGCTGAGTGAGATCAGGGTGAGAGGAATAGTGAGGAGAGAGGTTGAAGCAGGAGGCAGGGCAAGATGGGAGTGGTACTCTCTTGACATCCCCCCTTCACTGTGGCTCACCTCTTCCGAGCCCCAGCCATGGTGGAGGATGCTGAGGGGTTCCCTCTGGAAGGGCTGGAGCAGCTCAGCCGGGGGTCACTCCCCCAGCGGGGCAGTAGGGAGGGCTCAGGGGTGGGGGGTGGCAGGCCGTGGAAGCTCCGAGCACGGGGCCGGGGGACGGCCCCCAGAGGTCTGTGGTAGGCCCTGGGTAGCTGCTCGCTGGAGTTGAGCTGGAAGTCATCATCCATGGAGATGTAGGGGGCCAGCATCTCCAGATCCAGGGCATCGACGTCCTGCGGAGGGCAGGAGGGAGTTGAGAGCGTGAGCCTTGGATGCAGGTGAACCTGGGCTGGCGTCCCAGCACCACCACTTCTGAGCTGTGTGCGTGAGGCCAAGACTCTGAGCTTCAGTTTTCTCATCTGTAAAATGGGTATAGGGACTCTCTGAAAAGTGTGTTAGCGAAATCTTAAATTGCCTCAAATTTTTTTTTTTTTTGAGTCGGAGTCTCACTCTGTTGCCCAGGCCCTCACGGCCACTGTAGCCTCGACCTGCTTGGGCTCAGGTGATCCTTCTGCCTCAGCCTTCCAAATAGTTGGAACTATAGGCATGTGCCACCACAGCTGGTTAATTTTTTATTTATTGTAGAGACAGTTCTCGCCAAGTTGCCCAGGCTGGTCTCAGACCCCTGGGATCAGGCAATTCTCTCACCTCCACCTTCCTAAGTGCTGGGATTACAGACATAAGCCACTGTGCCCAGCCAGACAAACTATTTACTGGCCAAAAATCTGAATTTTGAGGAGGCTACCAGTGAGAGCTTAGGGGGAAGTGAGAAATATTTTAATTGAAATGGAGGAAAGGGGATTATCGTTGCGTAATGGTAGAAAATAAAAAGGAATAAACTGAGTGATCCAGCTAAGATTTCCAGCCAGAGTGTTGTAGGGGCAGCCTGATCTCTTCTTCCTACTTATAGTAAAAGGCAAGGGGAGAGAGAGAAGGGAAATTTCTTCTAAAGGTAGATGTGTGAAACACAAAGAGAACGGAACTGTGACCTAAAGGTTTTGAAGATTCTCAACCTCTCTGTGTAGTGAAGAATTAACTTTGCCCAAAGAGAAGTCTGGCCTCTGTCCCAGCTCCTAGGAGGTCACCTCTCATCCCTTGGAATTTCCCAAGTGATAGCAGTGTCTTTGCGGTTCACTGTGGGAACTTTGGACCACACCTGAGAGTTTCCAGTGGCAAGGTCACTCATGGTGAGTTCCCAGATAGTTTATGCGAATGGGATAACTCAGGATGAGGCTAGCCATGCCAGAAAGACCAACCATGTGATTAGAGAGTCAGGGCTTTGGGCCACGTGAAATCAACCTAATCTCCAGGGAAGATGGGGGTGGCACTGGAGACTGAATTCTATTATATGGGCAGTAACTCAATTCATCATGCCTATGAAACCACAAAAAATGAAACCTCAATAAAAAGTCTGGACACTGAAGCTCGTATGAGCTTCCTGAGTTGGAGCATGTCAATGCTGAGAGGACAACATGTACCTGAGGACATGCAAGCTCTCCATTTGGGACCCTCTCAATCCCAGATTCCACCCTACCATATCTTCCTTTGGCTAGTTCTAATTTATATTCTTTTGCTATAATAAAAATCACAGTCCTGCCGGGTTTGGTGGCTTATACCTGTAATCCCAGCACTTTGGGAGGTGGAGGTGAGAGGATTGCCTGAGCCCAGGGTTCTAAACCAGCCTGGACAACTTGGCGAGACCTTGTTTCTACAGTGAATACATTTTTAAAAAGTTAGCCAGGCATGGTGGCACGTACGTATAGTTCCAGCTACTTTGAAGGCTGAGACGGAAGGATCCCCTGGGCCCAACAGGTCAAGGCTATGGTGGCCATGAGCATGCCACCACACTCCAGCCTGGTGACAGAATGAGACTCCAACTCAAAACAAAACAAAACAAAAAAAGGACAACCCTCTCCGGTTCCCTCCTACTATGGGAGCTTTTCTGTTCTCTCAATAAATCCTGCTTTCCAAAAACCAAAAAAAAAAACCAAACCAAAAAACAAAAAACCCCCAAAACAAAACAAAAAAACAACAATAAAAAAAACCCAGTACCGAGTATAAAGCTTTCCTGGGTTCCATGAATACTTCTAGTGAATTATCAAACCCAAGGGAGTCTGTGGGAATCTCCTAATTGGTAGGCAGCTGGTCTGAAGGTGAAGGTGGCCCTGGGGGCCCCCAAACTTGCAGACTTGGACAGACTGGGCATGCTGGAGAATTGTGCCATTGATCTTGAGTTTGGCTGACTGTAGGAACTCTCCAAATGAGGCTAAAATTAAAAAATGGTTTCTGAGCAAAGAAGGACAGTCACAAGAAAGCATGCGTTAAAGGTGAAGCTCAAGTGGAACTGTAAAAGTCTTTGTTAAGACTTCAGAAAGATAAAAGAGGGTGCCTCAAACTATCCTTCAGTAAGACAAAAGACACTTTAAAGAGTGTAAAGGTATGCCTCATAGATCTCAGACAAACAACAGGGCTTCTATTAAACTTAAGGGCACTGTCACTTGCCATCTCAGCAGAAGCCAAGGTGGAGAAGGGCTTATCTCGAAGCAATTTGTGAGTGTGGCTTTTGTCTAATGGAGTGAACTCCAAAAAGTTCATATAAGATTCACAAAGGCTTGCTTTTTTTTTTTTAAAGCTGGAGTCTTACTCTTGTTGCCCAGGCTGGAGTACAGTACAGTGGCATGCTCATGGACAATGCAGCCTTGACCTGCCGGGCTCAGGCGAGCCTTCTGCCTCAGCCTTCCAAGTAGCTGGAACCACAGACACGTACCACCATGCCTGGCTAATTTTTTTGATTTATTGTAGAGACGAGGTCTCATCAAGTGGCCCAGGTGGTTCTTGAACCACTGGACTCAGGCAATCCTCTCGCCTCCGTCTCCAAAGTGCTGGGGTTACAGGTGTGAGCCACTGTGCCTGGCAAATTTTTTCACTTTTTGTAGAGACAAGGTCTCGTTATGTTGCCTAGGCTGCTCTTAAACTCGTGGGCTCAAGCAATCCTCCTGCCTCAGCTTCCCAAAGTGCTGGGACTGAAGGTGTGAGCCACTACACCCATTTGATTATAGTTCCTCTTGATTGTTTGTCTGTGAACGAAAAAGATAAGTTATCTACCACCCAGGTGCCCAAAACACAGTGGTGGGACAGGCATAGAATAACTGACAGAGACACTCCTATTCAAAAAAGGAAGAAAGAGGGAACACACATGTGTTCCTGGTCCATAGTAGTTTTGAAACTCAACTGGGCAAATAAGGAAGTTCCTTGTGGGACTCATTCCTGCTACTCACCAGTTTCCATGGCTTTTTGCACTGCCCTCTGGGCTTTTGGCCCTTTGTGCTGAGTCATTCTTCCTTTTTCATAAAAGATAACACATATTTGCAGTTGAGTAGTTTTCTCAACCTGCTTCTTTCTTAAAGAACATTGGTGGTCCCAAGGTCTCTTTTTTAAAATACTATCTCCGGCCCTTTCAGTCCAACCTGGCAATGTTTCTGATCATATCATTCTCTTTTTAAAACTTTGTGGGTTGGCCAGGCATGGTGGCTCATGCCTGTTATCCCAGGTGGGAGGATCCCTTGAGGCCAGGAGTTTGAGACCTGCCTGGGCAACGTAGCAAGATTCTGTCTCTACAAAAAACAAATTAAATTTTTTTTTTTTAAAAAGCCTTTGTGAGCTGGGCTCGGTGGCTCAGCCTGTAATCCCGCGCTTTGGGAGGCTGAAGTAAGTGGATTGCCTGAGCCCGCGGGTTCGAGACCCACCTGGACAACTTGGTGAGACCTCATCACTACAATACATCAAAAAAAAAAAAAAAAAAAAAAAAAGCCAGGCGTGATAGCGTGCGCCTGTTGTTCCAGCTACTTAGAAGGCTGAGGCGGAAGGATTGCCAGAGACTAGCAGGTTGAGGCTGCAGTGGCCGGGAGCGTGCCACTGCACTCCAGTGCAGAGTGAGACTCCAACTCAAAAAAAACCCCAAAAAACAAATCCTTTGTGGGCTGGGTGCAGTAGCTCAAGTCTGCAATTTCTTGAGCCCAGCAGGTTGAGGTTGCAGTGGTTGGGAGCATTCCGTTGCACTCCAGCCTGGGCAACAGAGTGAGACTCCTACTCAAAAAAATAAATAAATAAATTAGGTGGGCATGGTGGTGCGTGCCTGTAGTCCCAGCTACTTGGGAGGTTGAGGCAGGAGGATTGCTTGAGCCCCAGAGATTGAGGCTGCAGCGATCTGTGATCATGCCACTGTACTCCAGCCTGGACAATAGAGTGAGACCCCAACTCAAAAAAAAGAGGCACTGTACTCGAGAAGCTTCACTGGCATCCAGGTCAGATTTACACAATGAGATTCTGGACTTTGATGCTGTCACAGGAAGAGACTTTGGGGGTCTTGGGAGGGGCATGAGTGTATTTTGCATGAGGGAAAGACATGAGTCATTGGAAATTCCCAATGATCCCTGCCTTTTAGCGTTCACATTTTTATGTTGTTGCCACCCACATTGTACTAGTGTTGGTCTGTCACTTCTGAGATTCGACTATGAAAGGGTGTGACTTCTGTCTCAGGCTTCTGTCTCTCTGCCTCCCTGTCTGTCTCTCTTTGTTGTACTGCTTGCCTTGGGGGAAGTCAACTGCAATGTTGTGAGGACCCTTTGAAAGTCTATGAAGAAGTTCACGTGGCCTCCAGCTAAAGCCAGTTAGGGACTGAGGTCTGCCAACAACCTCATGACTGTGAGCTTAGAAGAAGATCCCCTAGCCCAAGCTGACTGTAGAAATGACTGAGAGCTTGACTTCAACCTCGTGAGAGACCTTGAGCAAAAACTACAGTTAAGCTTCTCCCAGAATCCTGATACTCAGTAACTGTGTGACATCATAAATGTTAGCTGCCTTAAGGTGCTAAATTTTTAGGTTATTTATTACACAGCGATAGGTAACCAATACATAATGCCACTGTCATCTTACTTATCCACTCAATAAATCGGCAATCTAAATATCATCCTTTTTTTTTTTTTTGAGTTGGAGTCTCACTCTGTCGCCCAGACTGGAGTTCAGTGGCCG
>NW_007253292.1:111882-115080 GCF_000164805.1 Carlito syrichta
TCAGGCAATCCACTCACCTCAGCCTCCCAAAAGACGCGGGGATTATAGGCTGAGCCACCGAGCCCAGCTCATCCATTTTTTCATCCAGCTAATAAGCCAATGGTCCGTCTGTCCGTCCATCTGTCCGTCTGTCCATCCATCCATCCAAATATCTACCTAAACATCATCCACCCATCATCCAACTAATGAATGCAATGGCCCATCCATCCACTCATCCCTTTAGCCATACGATCACCCTTCTCTAAAGCTCAGATTTGTCAGTCCCCAGAGCACAGAGGTGAAGACTGCTCTTTCCATGCTAGTTCTTACCTGAGCTATCGCTAGATCTGTCTTTACTGCCTCAAGGTCCTTCCCGGGGGCAAAGAGTCTGTGTGCATTCTCCATGCCCACAGGTAGTTCATCTGGGAGATCAGCCTGTGGGGAAATTGAGCAGAACCTTAAGGAAATCTTGAGTTTCCTGGGAGGCATCAACAGGAAGACCATCAAGAGCTCAGGAATAGAAGTGGGGGTCAAATGTCAGACAGCTGGGGTGGCAAGGGGATCCCATAGCAAATGCAGATGAGTTCTGAACCTGGGTGTTCAAAGGTCAGAAGGCTTGGGTAGATCAAAAGGGCAAACATGGAAAGTTAGAAAGATCAGAGCCCGAGGACCTCTGGGGTTCAAGGGTCTTGGAGTCTGGAGTTTGGCAGGGAAGCAATGGAGATTCCAGCAGTCCCAGGGGTAAAGGGTGAGGTCAAAGGTCACAATCTGTACTTGTCCATGAAGACAGAAGATATTTTCTTGGGAATGAGAACAGTCAAAGCCAGATGATAGGACCTACTGAGGTTAAAGGTCAGGCTCTCTGCACTCTAAGTAAAAATGGTAACTGATATGATCTATTGAACACACACCAGATGCCAGACCCCTACTAAGTGTGTCCCATGAATAATCTCATTTAAATCTCACAACAATCACTCATGTGACTACTTGTTACATTCTCCTTTTTTTTTTTTGAGTAGGAGTCTCACTCTGTTGCCCAGGCTGGAGTGCAATGGCACGCTCATGGCCACTGCAGCCTCGACCTGCTGGGCTCAGGCAATCCTTCTGCCTCATCTTTTCAAGTAGCTGGAACTACAGGTGCATGCTGCCATGCCTGGCTAATTTTTTGATTTATTGTAGAGACGAGGTCTTGCCAAATTGCCCAGGCTGGTCTTGAACTCCTGGGCTCAGGCAGTCCTCTCACCTCTGACTCCCAAAGTGCTGGGATTACAGGCATGAGCCACCGCACCCAGCACCATTGTCCTTTTATAGGTAAAGAAATTAAGTTTCAATAACTCACTTGCCCAGGGTGACATAGCTGATAAGTGGAAGATTCAGGATTTGAATCCAGGTCTGTGTAAATCAAAATGTTAGACGTTCTGATTCTTTGAAATAAAAATTCAGAGAGCTGAATGCCTGGGGGACAAGGGGTCCCTCATGCCAATCCCACATATCCCAGGTCAGGGACCAGATGCTAGAATTTTAACAACTGTAAATTCTGGAATTTAGGTCTTAAAGAAACCTCAACCCCATCCCATTCCATCCTCCCCACTACACAGATGGAGAAACTGAGGCCCACCAGACTGCAAGGCTTTGAGCCAAAGGCTAAGGCAACCTGGATGCTGAGGGCCCAAGTGGGCAGGACAGCTTACCGGGAGAGGACTCTGGGGGTGCCGTGTGGCCGGTGGTGTGCTGGGGGTGGCAGCTACGGAAACCCCATCCAGGATGGGCGCCAGGAGACAGCGGAGGTCAGGGCTACAGAAACGGCGGGGGTCAGCAGCCAGGGCGGCCTCGCTCAGGGCAGGGGGGTGCAGGAAGGCAAGGATCCGGGGACCAGGGGCGTCTGTGAGACAAGCAGGGAGGGGAAGACACAGGGTGGTCACCGAGGGCTGAGGGCCGGAGCCCTTCACGCCAACCCCAGGGAACATAATTGACATCGTCAACAACTGGTCAGGATGGCCACCGTTCTTGGTGCTGGGGAGAAGGGGCCTGGAGGAATCCTGCTGGCCCGGGTGTTAACCTTAGTTGCCAGGTTGTGGTGAGGCTCTGGAAGTTTCCAGGGGAGGGGCCCAGTGGCCCAGAATAGCATTTGGCTGTTCAGCTCTGGGGAACTCGCGTGTTAGGAGAAAAGACTAATCTAAGGTCCTTGAGGAGGTTTTAAGGTCCCCAAAGGTCAAGACATGGCTCAGAGCCAGCTCTGAGCCAGAAAATAAAAGGATACAAGCAATCCCACCCCACACCCAGGAGCATGGGCGGCCAGTAGCAGCTTGGAGATGAGCCTGGAAGAACAGCCAGGGGAGGAAAGCTCATGCAGGATGAGGGAATGGAGAAGGAAGAGAGAAAGGAGCCAGACCTGCGAGGATGGAGATTACTGGAAACCAAAGAACAGTGAAATGAGACAGGGAAGAAGCAGAATGGTGGGATCAAGCAGGAGTCACAGCAGGATTCAGAGCAGAGGGTGGCAAGAAACCGAAGCAACTATTCCACAGCCACAGGAGAGGAGGGAGGGCAGAAGAGAGAAGAGCATTCTGAGTACAGGAAACTGCATGTGCAAAGGCCCTGAGGCAGGAAAGAGTCTGGCGAGATCTAAGCTCTCTGAGGAGGTGCTGTGGTTTGGAGGGTGAGTGAGCAGAGGAGGGAGGGAGGCTAGAGTTATGTCCCACAGGGCCTGGTGAGCCATGCTAAGGTACTTGGGTTTTCTCCCAAGGGTCCCGGGGATACAACCCTCCCAGCCCCAGCCCTGCCCCATACCAAGGCTGTCTCCAGGGTTAGGGGCGTCCTTCTGAGAGGGGGTGCCCCGCTGAACGGGTCTGCGGGAGTGCCGCTCTGTTTGCTCCAGGGACAGCACCACTCCGGTCTCTTCCACCCGGCTGGGGTACAAGACAGAAAGGGGAGTCAGGGAGGGTCCTGGGCCTAGCCCAGGCAGCCAGCTCAGATGACCT
This sequence comes from Carlito syrichta, assembly GCF_000164805.1. Lineage (NCBI taxonomy): Eukaryota > Metazoa > Chordata > Mammalia > Primates > Tarsiidae > Carlito > Carlito syrichta. Next base: position 114,843 of record NW_007253292.1, read on the forward strand.
CCTATCACTGGAGGCAATGGCATCTGGGGGCTGGAGGGCATTTTGCAGAAAATAATTCCCCACACTTATGTGCTTCTTCCAAGGATTTGATTTTGTAGATTGCTTTTTATTATAATAGCATTTTTTTTTTTTTAAGTTTGTCACTTCCCAAGCTCCCTCTGCGGAAGTAAAGACAGAAAAAAGAGCTGGCGTTTTAGCACAGCCTGGGCAGGGAGAAGGGAGCCGGTGGGGGGTGGGC
>NW_007253292.1:115324-180144 GCF_000164805.1 Carlito syrichta
GGGCTTAGGGGATGGAATGAAAGGCCTAAGACCTAAATACTCTCTTTATAGATATCTACTTACAAACATTTTATTATAGATGTATTGATGAAAAAGATATTTTTAACATCGTCTTCATGACATTACCAAACATGAAGAATTCATAGGGCTGTGTTTTTATGAATAGGATTTTATTTATGATGTTTCTATTCATAGATATTTTTCATATTCAAAGGAGCAGATTTATAAATACATCCTTATGTCCCCCGCACCTCCCCTCGTGCAGTCTCTGACTGCAGAGACAATCCAAATGCTCACTGGGTAAATTGGCTTTTGGGGAGTGGGTCTGGGGCTCCTCAAACTAGGCCCTCATTTGCATCTCATCTGAATAACACCCTACAGGACAGAAAGCAGGTGGGCCTGGTCTTTCCACCAGCTCTTTTAAGAAGCCGCGGCCCCTCCCCAGCCTCACTAAATCCTTCCTGGGCTAGAAACATCCCAATTTAGGCTGGATCAAAGCCACCCTTTTCCCCCTGAAAAACACAGGCACACACAATCACATACGTACACACACTTGGTACACACAGGCACAAACAGAAAAACTCACATATGCCTGATTGCACACAGGGACAGATATGCTCACAAGCTCCATACACTTGGACTCGGAAAAATGTACATATGCCACATGGAGTTCATTTGTTCATTCCACAAACATCTAACTCCTAGTCAAGCAGAACTACATAGTGGTTATGAGCAAGGGCACCATAGCCAGTGTTCTGGGTTCAAATCCCAGCTTGGCCAGGCGTGGTGGCTCATGCCTGAAATCCCAGCACTTTGGGAGGTGGAGATAAGAGCATTGCCTGAGCCCCCAGGGGTTCGAGACCAGCCTGGGCAACTTGGCGAGACCTCGTCTCTACAATAAATTTAAAAATTAGCCAGGTATGGTGGAGTGCACCTGTGGTTGTTACAGCTTCTTGGAAGCCTGAGCCAGAAGGATCACCTGAGCCCAATAGGTTGAAGCTGTAATGGCCATGAGCATGCCACTGCACTCCAGCCTGGGTGACAGAGTGAGATTCCAACTAAAAAAAAAATCCCAGCTCTACTACTTATGAGCTGTGACTTTGAACATGAATAGTAAAATGTATTATTAAAATTAAATTCACCTGCTTCTGTTTTCCTTTTTGACAAGGTTACTAGAAAATTCAAAATGACATATGTGGCTAGCAGCACATTTTTGTAGGGCAGTGTTGGGTTAGACAGTGATAAATACTAGGGAAAAAAAAATAAAGCAGAAAAGGGGGTTTGCAATTTTGGAAAGGGCAATCAAAGAAGGCCTGGCTGAACACAGAAATGAACTGGAACCATTGCAAATGGGTTTAAGGGCTCTAGAGCAAAAGTAAGGGATGCCAGAAGAGAAATGTGGGGGCTCAGGAGAAGGATCTTCAGGAAGTGATGTCTGAGCCAGACTGAAATGATAATTGGGCATGACTGAGGAGAAAGAGAGGGAAAAGAGAAGAGCATTTTGGGCAAGGGAACCTGTATGTGCAAAGGCCCTAAGGTTTGGAGAGTGAGTGGGAAGGGAATGGAGGCATTAACCTCATAGGGCCTGGTGAGACATGGTAAGCCGTGTGGGCTTTCCCTTAAGGATACTGGGGAGGCCAGGCACAGTGGCTCATGTCTGTGATTCCAGTACTTTGAGAGGCTGAGGTGAGAGGGCAGGAGGATCTCTTGAGGCCAGGAATTTGAGATCAGCCTAGGCAGTATATCATGGGTGCCAAAAAAGTGTACACATGTTTTAAGCGATGTTATCTATGTATTACTTTTAGTTTGCCATAATCAGAAGTGTCTGGACGCTGATGGTAACTATTTTGAGTACTTCTTGTAATTGCACAAGTCAAATGTGACTTGTATTCACTTACAATTTTAATATGTTTTTTCCTTTCTTAAAAATGTGTATACATCTTTTTGGTATCCTCAGTAGCGAGACCTCAGCTCTATAAAAAATAAAAAATGTTGGATATGGAAGCACACCTGTAGTCTCAGCTACTTGGGAAGCTGAAGCGGAGGGATCACCTGAATCCAGGAGGTCTAGGTTATGGGGATTCGTGATTGTGCCACTGCACTCCAGCCTGGGTGACAGAGAGAGACCCCGATTCAAAAAATAGGTAGGGGGCACTGGGGAGTCCCGAAGGGCTGAGAAGTACAGGCGTGAGACATATATATATTTGTGTTTCAGAACACCCCCCCACATCCAGCAAAACCCCGAAGGCTTTAGAAATGGTGCCATCTCTCATAAGATAACCTTCAGTGAAAAGCTATAATTCTATCTCTGTCTTGTGAGATAAAATGGTGGCCATCACAATGTTGTCACTGACATCCCTGCATTCCTAAATAGTGAAAAACCTCTGGGATGCATGCTAGGGGAAAAAAAGCCTATGATTTTGCCACTACACATCTATAAGAATGACTAAAATTAAAACTAAACCTCAAAAATCCAGACAATAAGAAAAGCTGACAAGGATGTGGAGCAATCAGAACTCACACACACTTTGCTGATGAGAATGTAAAATTGTGTAGCCACTTTGGAAAACTGTCAGTTTCTTCATAAGTTAAATATACACTTACCATATAACCCCTCCATTTCACTCCTGGGTGTTTACCCAAGAGACATGAAAACATGTGATCTCACAGAATCTTGCAGGAGATTGTGTTTACAGTAGCTGTTTTTGTAATTACCCAAAATAGGAAACAGCCCAAAGACTTCCAACTGGTAGATGGATAAACAAACTGCAGTCCATTCATACCATGGAATAGGCTTGCCATTACAAAGGAACTACTGACTTCAACCACAGCATGGATGAATTTTAAATATACCATGCCAAGTAAAAGCCAGACCCCAAAGGCTGCATACTGTAAGATTCCCTGTATATGACATTCTGGAAAAGGCAAAACTCTAGGGTCTAAGGATAGATCAGTAGTTGCCAGGACTGGGGTGGGAGAGGGGTTAATTACAAGAGGCCTTTTGGGGCAAGGATTCAAAAGCTTGATTGTGGTAGTGGTTATACAAACGCATGCATTTGTCAAAATCCAGATAACTGTATACCAAAAAGAGAATTTACTGTATGTAAATTATATATCAATTTTTTTAAAAAAAGCAGAAGAAAACCCGTAATTCTCTTTCATTTCCTTCTTTCTATTTTTTTTCTTGAGTCAGAGCCTCACTTTGTCACCCAAGCAGGAAGGAATGCAGTGGTATGATCACAGCTCACTGTAGCCTCTAACTCCTGGGCTCAAGTGATCCTCCTGAGTCAGACTCTTGAATACCTGGGACTACAGGTGCGTGTTATCACACACCCAGTTGTTTCTCTTTCTTTTTTTTTTTTTTTTCTGAGTTGGAGTCTCACTCTGCCCCCAGGCTGGAGTGCAGTGGCATGCTCACAGCCACTGAAGCCTTAACCTGCTGGGCTCAGGCGATCCTTCCGTCTCAGCCTTCCAAGTAGCAGGAACTACAGGCAAGCACTACCTGTAGTTTTTTTTTTAAATTGTAGAGATGAGGTCTTGCCAAGTTGCCCAGATGGTCTCGAATCCCTGGGGTCAAGCAATCCCCTCACCTCGGCCTCCCAAAATGCTGGGATTATAGATGTGAGCCACCACGCTCTGCCTATTATTGTTTTCCATAGAGACAAGGTCTCACTATGTTGCCCAGGCTATTCTCAAACTCTTGGGCTCAAGTGATCCTCCTGCCTCAGCCTCCCAAAGTGCTGGGATTACAAGCGTGAGTTACTGTGCCTGGCCTGTTGCATTTCTCATTTTGCCTTTAATATAGAGTCCTTTCCAATTTAAATGAATAATACACACACCCATACACACACACTTGTACATGCAGACACGTGGTCACACACATTCCACATAAATGTGCATGTACACACTCCTTCACACATGCTTTTATTATTATTATTATTATTTTGAGTTGGAGTCTCACTCTGTCGCCCAGGCTGGAGTGCAGTGGCACACTCACAGCCACCCCAGCATCGACCTGCTGGGCTCTGGCGATCCTTCTGCCTCAGCCTTCCAAGTAGCCGGAACTACAGACGCATGCTACCATGCTCAGTTAATTTAAAAAAAAATTTTATTGTAGAGTTGACCAGGCTGGTCTCGAAACCATAGGCTCAGGCAATCCACTCGCCTCAGTCTCCCAAAGTGCTGGGATTACAGGCTGAGCCACTGAGCCTGGCCACACACTATTATTATTATCATTTTTTTATCAAGTCAGGATCTCACTCTGTTGCCCAGGTTGGAATGCAGTGGCATTCGAGCTCACCACAGTCTCGAACCCTGGCCTCAGGCCATCCTTCCACCTCAGCCTCCCAAAATGCTGGGATTACAGGCGTGAGCCACCACACCTGGCGCCTCACGCCTACTTATACATGATACTCGTGCATGCTCATGCGCACACATACACCCTCTCCAAACATGCAGATCAGACCCCCACATAGGCACTTCCACCACTCCTGCTTACCTAATCAGGAAGTGGACACAGACGATACTCTCCGACTGGGGACCCCGGCCCCCTGACACCACTGTGGCCTGGGTCTGGGTCCACAGGTAGCCACCACTCCGGGCCAGGAAGCGATACTGCCCCGTGACTGCCTGGCCCTTGCTCAGCACTGGGGAAGGGGACGGGAGGGGTCAGGGCACAGAAGGAACAGCTGGGGAGAAAGGGCTCTGGGGGCTGGGTATGAAGGGGAAGGAGAAGTTTCCCTGGGGCTTGGGGAGCAGGGAAATGGTGTTGGGGCGGAAGGGGAAGGCTCCCTAGGGTGTGGGGGGGTGGGGGAGGGGGGCCTAGTGTGTGAGGGGAGGGCAAGTAGCAGCTGGCTCCGGGCCTGGGAAAATGAGACACATACAAGTGTGGATGCTCTTGCTGACGGCATCCGAGTCCAGAGCGTGAATGTACTCATAGGCGGAACAGCCAATCAGGTCATCGGGACTGTAGCCTGCGACCTCTGCGATCCTGAGAGGTGGGGTGGAACAGAGGCCGGTCAGGGTTCAGCTGGCTGGGAGTGGGGTGGGTGCGTAGAGGGAAGGAGTAGGGGGACACAGGGACAAAGCCAGCAAGATGTAGAGGGATAGGATTGTAATAGAGGGGAAGAGTGAGAGACAGAGGTGAGCTGAATAATGACCTCCAAAGACGCCCACATCCTACTTCCTGGAACCTGTGAATATGGTATCTTCTGTGCCAAAACGGACTTTGATGAAGTTAAGGATCTTGCAAGGGGGGGATGATCCTGTGTTACCCAGGTGGGCCCAGTGTAGTCCCTTATAAGAGGTAAGCAGGAGGGTCAGATAAGAAAAGGAATTGTCAGGCCAGGTGTGATGGCTCAGGTCTGTAATCCCTTTGGGAGGCCGGGGAGGATCGCTTGAGCTCAGGAGTTCCAGACCCGCCTGAGCAACATAGTGAGATTCCCCATCTCTATTAAAAATATAATAAAGCCAGGTGTGGTGGCTCATGTCTGTAATCCCAAGCATTTTGGGAGGCCAGGGAGGGAGGACTACTTGAGCCCAGGGGTTCAAGACCAGTCTAAGAAACATAGTGAGACTTTGTCTCTACAAAAATAAAAAAAATTAACTGGGCGTGGTGGTACACACCTGTAGTCCCAGTTACTCAGGAGGCTGAGACGAGAGGATCACCTGAGCCCAGGAGGTTGAGGCTGTGGTGAGCCATGATCGTACCACTGTACTCTAGTCTGGCGACGACTCTAATAATAATAATAATGATAATGATAATAATACATGTAAGAAAATAAAAAAAGGAGTGTGAGGTAGATGCAGGGGTTGAAGTGATGTGCTCTAAAGATGGAGGAAGGGGCCATGAACCAAGGAATGCAGGCGGCCTCCAGAAGCTGGGAAAGGCGGAGTCACAGATTCTCCCCAGAGCCTCAAGAAGGAACACAGCTCTCAATTTTTGCCCTGGAAGACTCATCTCGAATTTTGACCTCCATTATGCAGAGACAGTGAATTTGTGTTATTTGGAGCCATGGAGTTTGAGGTAATGTGTTACAGCGGCAATAAGAAACTCACATGAGAGGGAGAGAGAGGGTAGAAAAGGGAAGAGAGAAAGTGCAAGACATAGGAGAGGAGGAAGAGAAGGGCAGGAAGAAAAACACAAAGAGAAAAAGAATGAAAATAAATAAAAAGTAATAATGATCATGATTAAAAAGAAGACACCTCTATTATGCTGTGTACTGGGGAGCTCAGTGAGTGCTCAGAAGGACTGTACACAGCAGGTTCTGTTATGAGTCCACAGGACAGTTGAGGAAACCGAGGCACAGAGAGGTGAAGTCATCTGGCTCAGGATACACAGCCAGGACTTAAACCCAAGCAGTACAAACCAAAGTCGCCATTCCTAAGCACGACTCCAAGATGAGGGAAAGAGGGAAGATGGAGGAAGGGACAGGAGAGAGGGAAGGGAGGGAGCGAGAAAAACAGATGAAAGGAAGGAGAGAGGGAGAATTAATGACGACAGTTGACTGAGTGCTTCCTGGTACTGGCCACTTTACCCATACTTTACACAAATGGGCTCATTGAAGAGAAGGAACAAGGAGAGAGGGACACGGAGAGAGACTCAAAGAGAGACCAAGAGAGAATCAGACAAAAAGACCCACAGAAAAGTCAGAGACAGGCAGACACATGAAGAGAGAGATGGATGCAGTCAGAGAGAAGGGAGAGACAGAGAAGAGAGAGATAGAGAAGTGAGGGGGTAGAGGAGGACGAGAGAGAGAGAGAGAGAGAGAGAGAGAGAGAGAGATGAGAGGGGGAGAGGGAGAGAGAGAGAGACAGGAGAGAGAGGTGGGAGAGAGAGAGAGAGAGAGAGTGTGTGTGTGTGTGTGTGTGTGTGTGTGTGTGTGTGTGTGTGAGTGTATGTGAGAGAGAAAGAGAGAGATAGAGAGACACACACACAGAGAAACATGGGAAACAGTACATGAACTTGGCCACAGGGAAGAGGAGGGGCTGGTGGGCAGCTGGGCCCTGCCCACCTCTCGTCACAGTAGGTGAACTTCATGTCCAGGCTGTGGCGGCTGAGGAAAGCCCCCCGGCCCAGCGGGGGCTCCAGGCTGCCCGGGTGTGGGATGGCTTCACAGATGAGCACCAGGCATTGCAGGGGCGGCTCCAAGTTGGGACTCCCTGCTGGGGAAGTCTGTGCAGGGGGCTTGTAGACTCTCATATGTCCAGAGCAATGCAGCACCTGGGGGTCGGGATAGGGGCAGGGTGGAGATGCATCTGGGCCTGAGGCTACCCATGGGACTGGGAGGTGTGCCTCGTGGGCCCCAAAGGGAGCTGAGCAGAAGAAATCCCTGACTCCTCCAGATTCCAACCCCATGGAGACTCCAGGTTCAAGGGGTCTGAGGACCCCAGCCCCAGGCCCACAGAGATCCATCCTAAGAAAGGATACAAGGGCCCCCTCCAGATCCTAACTCCACAGACACCCAACTTCCCGGATGCCCTGAGGACCCACTGCACCCAGCCCAAGAGAGCCTCGCAGGTTCCCCAGCCCAGGAGACTCAGGGACTCCAGCTCCCATCAAGATCTTGATAGGAGCTCAGGCTCCACCCCAGCAGGCCCCGGGCACCCTCACCCTCCTCCATATCAGGCCCTGCCCACCTTCCAGGTGGCCGCCTTGAGGTTGAGGGTGCGCCCGCGGCTGGTGAGGGTACTTTTCATGCGTAAGGAGAAGCATCGCTCAGTGGGGGCTTCTGGTTTCTTCTTGGACAGGCCTGGGGAGGGCCAGGGGGTTGGGACAGGTCACTAGGCAGCTGCAGACAGGGCTCAGCTCTCTCAGCACCCTGGTGGCTAAAGTCTCTCCAGCTTATCCCCCAAATTGGGACATAGAACCAGAGAGGGTCCCCAGGGGTATAGTGTGTGCCCCTTGGAGCCCAGGGTTGGGCCATGTCTCCTCAGATTCCCAGGACAGGGTCATCTATGTCCCCTAAGACCCCAGGGCAGGGCCATTTCTCCTCTTCCCACTTCTTTCAGTCCAGTGTCCCCAGGAAGGAGATATGCTGAAGAAGAAGTAGAGCCTCAGTTTCCTCATCTGTATGATGGGCACAGAGACCTCCAGGGAACTCACTCTGCCGGGGGGTCAGGGCATCTTGGAGCTCCTCTTGGTCACAGGGGTGGATGAAATCAAAGATGCTGTGTCCGATGAGCTCTAGCTGCCAGGGACGGGAGCAGAGTGGGTGTCCATCAGGGCCTCTGACCCTTCTCCTCCCTTCCATCCTCATCCCTCTGCCCCAACTCACAAGCCTGGATTACTTCACCAGTCTCCCTGCTCATTAATTCATCTACTGACCAGCATCTACTATTTGTCAGGCCCTCTTCTAAATGGCATTAGTGCCCACACATAATGCCTGCTTTTCAGAGCTTGCTGGTTAGTGGGGGGAAACAGACTATAAGCCAAAGAACATATAATAATATGACAAGTTGCATGAAGAAAACGAAAGCAGGGTAAGAGATGATACTTTAGAGACAGTGGTCCTGGACAGTTTTTTTGAGGAGGTGATGTTTAAAAAAAAAAACTGCCCAACAAGGCAAGTGAGGTGGACTTGTAGCTCTCTGCAGTAAGAGTAAGAGGGAACTGCAAGTGACAAGGCCTGAGATGACACCCCACTCAAATCACACCTGTTTGGCATGCCAAAAACCTAACTTCTCATTCCAATTTAGAAAATGAGTCTGGTGCTGGGACACAGATGAAAGGGGACCCATAGAGGCTCACAATGTGAGTGGTGGCAGTGAATGGAGGAAAGTGCCTCTTGTAGCTGGATTCAAATCCTGGCTCTGCCACTTCCTAGCTTTAGGACATAGGGACCTTCGCCTCTCTAAGTCCAAGAGCTCATACTAATGATAAATTGGTACCAGGAGTGGGGTAACAAGGCAGGGAAAAGGAACAGATACCAACTATGAAATCCATTTATGTGAAATCTTAAAAAGAATGGGAACTCTCTCATGGGGTCTGCTGTAAGGATTAATTAAAATTAGTTCTACTTCCCCTTTTTTCTTTTCTTATTAATTAGAGATGGGAGGGTGTTGCCCAGGCCAATCCTCCTGCCTCAGCTGGGATTGCAGATGTGAGTCACCATGCCCAGCCAGTTCTATTTTCTAAATGTCTCTTTTTTCTACCTTTCCATTCCCTAGTCTATCTTCCTGTCCCTATTCCTCTCTCCCACCTGAGACTGTCATCCATCCCTTGTTGATCTCCCATCCTCTGGTCACACTCCCTTCAACTCTATCTTCATGTGACACCTAGAGGGATCTTTTGAAAATATAAATGATTCTACTTCTCTTGCACAGCCTCTCCCCTGTGTAAAATTCTTCCAAGGCTCCATAGGGCCATAGAGATAAACTTTCTAATTTGGCCCTAAATTATCTAGCCCCTGCTGATCTCTCTAGCCTTTCCTTCTCAACTTCTCCCATTGCACTCTGCACCTAGCCAGGATAAACTTTTTTATTCCCCCAAAGTGCTCTTAGTTTTTTTTTTGGGGGGGCAGGCTATTACTCTGTTGCTCAAGCTGGAGTGCGGTAGCATGATCATGGCGTAGTTTCCAGCTCCTGGGCCAAATGATCCTCTTGCATTAGCTTCCTGAGTAGTTTGGACTACTGGTGTGTACCACCACACCCAGATAGTTTTCTTAATTTTTTTTATTTTTCATAGAGACAAGGTCTTACTATGTTGCCCAGGCTGGTCTTGAACCCTTGGGTTCAGGTGAGCCTCCCATCTCCACCTCCCAAAGTGCTGGAATTACAGGCATGGACCACTGTGACTGGCCCCAGGTACTCTATTTTATCTCACCCCTGGGCCTTTGCCTGTTCTGTTCCCTCTGCCACACACATTCTCGATCTTCATTGGTCCCATTCATTCCCCATGCCCTTTCTTTCTTTTTTTTGAGTTGGAGTCTCACTCTGTCGCCCAGTCTGGAGCGTAGTGGCCTGCTCCTGGCTACCGCAGCCTTGCCCTGCTGGGCTCCGGCGATCCTTCCGCCTCAGCCTTCCAAGTAGCTGGAACTATAGGCATGCCTGGCTCATTTTTGATTTATTGTAGAGATGAGGTCTTGCCAAGTTGCCCAGGCGGGTCTTGAACCCGTGGGCTCAGGCAATCCACTCACCTCAGCCTCCCAAAGTGCTGGGATTACAGGCTGAGCCACTGAGCCTGGCCTCCATGCCCTTTCAACTGGCTAAGTCCTTCAGGTTTCAGTTCAGATGTCCTCTCCTCCAGGAAGCCCTTGATTTCCCCCAGGCTGGGTCAGATATCCACAGTCCTGGGCTCCTACAGTCCCCTAGGATGTCCTATCCCAGCCCTGACCATGCTAGACCCGTATCTGGTGACAGACCTGTCTCCCCTCTGTATTGTGAGTTCCATAAAGGCAGGGCTAGGGCCATCCTGGTCACCACTGTATCCCCAGCATCACCAGCACAGGGCCACACATAGAACAGGGAGCTCCTCTCACCTGACTGAGGCCCAGGTGCTTGCTGACATTCTCCGACAGGTAAGCCATGTCTCCCTCGGCGGTGAGCACCATGACGAAGCCCTCCAGAGCCTTCAGGTAGCAGGCATCCAGTGGTTCTCCCCCTGCTCCCACCTGGTTCCACTCCCCTGGTGCCCGGGTAGGGGATGGGGCATCTCTAGTCAGTCATGGGCCCATCCTGGCTAGCCTCCCTCTGCCTTTCCTCATTCAGAGGAATTTACATGTACCCCAAGATGAGTAGGGGCACATCTTAGTGACTTGGATACCCAAGGAAGAGGGCATGACCAGCAAGCACTTAAATTAGAAGCAGGGCCTCCCAGGGGGAGAGAATTCTAAGGAAGCAGGGGTCACTCAAAGAAATAAAATTCTAAGGGTGTGGGCCTCCTAGGACAGGATTCTAAGGGGATGGAACTCCCAGGGGTCAAAATTCTAAGGGGCCAGGGCCTAGGGGGAATTGGAATATGAAACAGAGGGCAGGCTTTCCAGGGGCTCAGAATTCTTGGTGAGCCAAGCCTCCCAGGGAAGTAAAATTCCATGGGGCAGGGAAGTCAAATGAGCAGAGCCTACCAGGGAGTGACTCTACTTCTCTCATAATAAAATATTTTCTGGGTCCCAGAATTCCAAGGAGTGTGCGCACGGGCACGCACACATGTGTGCACATGTGTGGCAAAGTCTCCTGCAGAGTGGAGTACTCTAATGGATGGCTACAAGGGAACATGTGATCGAACGAGAAGGAGGGGAAAGGAAAAGGGACTCTCAAGTACAGTAATGAAAAATTGGGCAGCAGAGCCTCCCAGGGGATTTATCTAGAGAGTACGGAGCCTATTGAGGAAAGTCTAGGACAGGGGTCTCTAGGCCCCAGGCCACAGACCAGTACCAGTCCGTGGCCTGTTAGAACCCGGGTTGCATAGCAGGAGGTGAGCAGCGGGCCAGCCAGCGAAGCTTCATCTGTATTTACAGCTGCTCCCCATCGCTCACATTACCGTCTGAGCTCCGCCTCCTGTCAGATCAGCAGTGGCATTAGATTCTCACAGGAGCGCGAACCCTATTGGGAACTGCACATGTGAAGGATCTAGGTTGCGTGCTCCTTCCTAGAATCTAATGCCTGGTGATCTGAGGTGGAGCTGAGGCGGTGAAACTAGCGCTGGGGAGCCGCTGCAAATACAGATTAACATTAGCAGTGAGGTTTGACTGCACGTCCTCCCTCTCCCTCCAATCCGTGGAAAAATCATCTTCCAGGAAACCAGTCCCTGATGCCATAAAGGTTGGGGGCCGTTTAGATTAGGATCCAGGGGACCAAATCCTAAGACTTGAGAGGCCTGAGGGAGCTAGCAGGTCTCAGAGTCCTAAGGTGGCGGGCCTTCCCAAGGGGCGGGGCCTTGCAAGTGACCGACTTCTAAGGAGGCGGGACTCCCCGGGGACGTGGTTCCCAGGGGGTGGGGCTCCACGGAAAAGACGTCATCAGAGGGCGGGGCCGTGTCGGTATTAGGATTCCCGGAAGGGTGCCCTCCCCCGGATGTAGCTTTCCGAGGGCGGGACCGAGGCAAACCTGGAATTCCCGGGGACTGGGTTTACCTGCGGCGCAGAGGCGGTGCATGCGCAGGTAGCTGATGGTGAGGCGCATGATGGAGGCTTTGTCCAGGTGGGCGCTGACGCCGCGCGCGAAGGGCAGCGTGTGCGCCAGCTGGTACAGCACCTCGGTCTCCTGGCTGCGCCGGCTGCGGGCCGCGTCCCGGGACTTTTCCTTGCGCAGCTCCGTGCTCGACCTGAGGGCATGGGCAGCGTTTACCGGTGGCGTCCCCGGAAAGAGGACGACGGGACGAGCACTTGGGGCGCTGCCACGTGGGGCCCGGGCTCCTTGAGGCCAGGGCTGCGGCTGTGCAGGCCTCGCTGGGTGACCCCGGCGACCTCCCGGGGCTCTCTGGGCCTGGGAGGGCTACACTCTGGAGTCCCTCCTAGCCCCGGATTTTACCTGTTCTCGCGCCAGCCCATGCTGCCTCTGGGGCCTCGCTCCTCTCCGAGGCGCGCCTGCAGCCGCTCTGTCCCCTCCCTGACTTATCTGCAGTTTATTTCCCGGGCTAGGGACGCTTAGGGGACAGGGAGGCCTCCTGCTGGGAGGGGGCTGGCCGAGCTGGCCCGAGGCCAGAGGAGGGAGGGAACATGAAGATGCCTGCAGCCTCCCAGGCCCCCTGCCTTACAACTTCCCAGACTCCCCTCCCCGGCCCTCTTTCCTCAGCTGAGCTGAGTCCTCAGAATCTTGGAACATAGATCTCAAAGTCTAACGACCCGCTCACTAACAGGGGCCCAAAGAGGGGCAGGGACCCGCCAGAGTGACACAGCAAATCAACCTGTTCTGTCCAGCAAGCAGTTTACCACTCCTCCCTGCCCTGTAATCACTCCAAATACCTGCATTTTGCGTGTGGGGGTTGGAAGAATGAGTGTAATTTTGTCAGAAATATCTGCCACTTAGGCAGTTTTTTCTGTCAGCCCTGTTCCAAGCGTATGTTAAAACTCCAGATCTGTTTGAATCCAAAACCTCTTACTTTCATAAAAACATAGGGTGTATTACATCTCGTGTATATACTCTTATCCATGTTTATAATATTGATATAATTGATACAACCATTAATAGTAAGCAGCTGTCATTTGCTAAGCATTTATGTATCTGGCACTGTGCTGTGTATTCTGCCTGTATGCACGCATTCGGTCCTCAGGGGAGCTGGGTGTAGTGGCATGCACCTGTAGTCCCAGCTACTTGGGAGGCTCAGGTAGGAGGATCATTTGAACCCAGGAGTCTGAGGCTGTGGTGAGCCATGATCATACCACTGCACTCCAGCCTGGGTGACAGAGTGAGAACTTGTCTTAAAAAAAAAACAAAAAAAACCTCAGGGAAGCCCTAAGAGGGAGATACTTCAAGCGTTCATTTTACAAAGGGGAAACTGAGGCTTTGAAAGATGAAGTTCTTTGCCCGAGAAGTCACTAACTGGCAGAGCTGGAATTTGAATCCAGGCAGTGAGGTTTCAGAGCCTTCGGTCTTTTCTCTAATCCCCTGTGGGTCCCACCTTCTGGAAGCAGAAACCATGGGAGGGGATGCTGTCCCTTAAATTCAGGGGTGCAGAGGCCACTTCTGGAGTGGCATCAACTTCAGCCTGACCCCCAGAAAGATTTTCCTGTCTGGAGGCAAAGGGGGGGGAAAAGCCCTCAGGGCAGCAGGGTAGAAGCAGGCGGGTGGAGGGTAGAAAGGGTGAGATATCACACCCATCCCCTCCTTCCTTGCTGGTGGGGGCAGGGGCCTCAGTTCTGCCTACCCAAGAGGACATTCCGTCCCGTTCTGTTCCAGCCCTGTTTGTCTTCCTGCCCAGAGGGTGGGTGTGGGTGGGCCTCCTTGAGCTGGGGGCCCTGGACAGAGGGAACAGGGGGTGGGAACAGGCACGGGGGTGGGGCCAGCGCCCCACCTCCCAGGCAGCTGGGCTCTGTAATCATGTCTCTGTGGCAGGGCTTCCTCCATAGAAGGAGCCAGCGGGTGTCTGCAGAGGTACCCTCCTTCCAGCTCCCAGCCTGTTCACTTGACGTTCTAATGGGAAATGTGGACTTTTCTAGTTAAACAGAGTTGGGGGCCAGTGTGTTGTAATCCTATGCCTGTCATCCCAGCACTTTGGGATGCCCAGGCAGGAGGATTGTTAGAGCCCAGGAGTTCTAGATCAGCCTTGGCAACATAGCAAGATCGTGTCTCTACAAAAAAATAAAAGAAGCAGCCAGGCCTGGTGTGCCTGTAGTCCCATTTACTTGGGAACTGAGGTAGAAGGACTGCCTGAGCCCAGGAGGTTGACGCTGCAGTAAACTGTAAGCCACTGCACTACAGTCTGGGTGACAGAGTGAGACCCCAACTCAAAATAAAAATAAACAGCCAGGCGTAGTGGCTCATGCCTATAATCCCAGCACTTTGAGAGGCCAAGAAGGGAGGATCGCTTGAGCCCAGGAGTTCTAGACCAGCTTGGGCAACATAGTAAGACCTGGTCTCTACAAAAAAACAAAAGAAAAGAAAAATTAGCCAGGCATGGTGGCACATGCCTGTAGTCCTAACTCGGGAGACTGCGGCAGAAGGATCACCTAAGCTCAGGAGATCAAGGCTGCAACGAGCCATGATCATGCCCACTGCACTCCAGCCTGGGTAACAGAGTGAGGCCCAGACTAATAAATACATAAATAAATAAAAAAGAAAAAAAAAAAAGCACACACACACACACACACACACACACACACACACACACACACACACACAGAGTTGGGGGCAGGGAGGCTAGTTCCTCTGGTTTAGGGTTCTTATCCCCATTCCATTACTTGTAAGCTGTGTGACTTTGGACGAGCTGCATAGCCTCCCTGAGGACAGTAACAGACACTACCTCACAGGGTTGTTTTAAAGATTATATGAGTTAATATACATCAAGGGCTTAGAAAAGATGGCCTGGCAATTGGTTAGTGCTATGTAAACACTAAACTTATTATTCTCCCTTTGTGCATGTCAGGGATGGAAGGCTTGAACTTAGGAGCCTCGAGGGTACTGGAGTAACCTGTGGACTTTTAATAGTAACCCTATGGTGCAGCATGTGTGTGCAATTCCATGGTTTTTACACCAGCACCTTGAGGGAGGAATAAGTATTTGTGATAGTAATAAAGAGAGCGTTGGTGTACTGAACATTCATGGAGCTAGAAGTCCCCCCATTCCATCCTTACAACCACCGTCTGGAGCAGGAGAAGTGATCTCCCTCTAACAGAGGCAGAAACTTAGGGTTGTAGCAATGGCACCTCCAGTCCAAGTGACCCAAGTACCCTCCATCAATGGACGCTCAACCATGCTTAAGCATTTCTCTATTCCTCCAACCGTGTACAGTACTTGGTTTTCCCTTCCCCATTTTCCTGGAGAGAAAGTAGGCCCCAGAGGTAATAGAACTCGCCTGAGGTCACACAGCTTTTAGTAGCAGAGCCAGGATTCAAGCCAGGTCTGTCTGCTTCTGCCAAAACTCTGGCTTGATCTCATTTTATTGAGTGTTCCACTCCCCCCGAGGTCTGCTTCTTCACTCCCCCCAGGTTTGCTTCTTCACTGGCTCCTCATCTTGCTCTGGGGTGGGAAAGTGGAGGTATGACCCCCATTTTCCTGGAAGTGAAACTAAGGTTCAATAAGGCAGTCACTGGCCGAGTGCAGTGGCTCACACCCTGTCATCTCAGCACTTTGGGAGGCTGAGGCAGGAGGATTACTTGAGCTCAGGAGTTCGAGACCAGCTTGGGCAACATAGCGAGACTGCATCTCTACAAAAAGTAAAAAAAGTAACTGGGCATAGTGTGGCACATGCCTGTAGTCTCAGCTACTCAGGAGGCTGAGATGGAAGGACTGCCTGAGCCCAGAGATTGAGGCTGCCATGAGCCGTGACCATCCACTGCACTACAGCCTGGGCAACAGAGTGAGACCCTGATTCTAATGATGATAATAATAATAATAATGCAGTCACTGGCCATTCAGCCCAGAAGTGGGTGAACTGGGATTTGAACCCTGACTTAAGGGCTTGTGCTTTTGGCAAGTGTGCCCACCACCCAAGGGGCCCCTACCCTGCCCCTCCTTTGCGTTGTGGCCTCAGTCCCTTCCCCCGTCCCACCACTGCTGCCTCTGGATCTCTCCATCTGGCCCCATGCCCAGCCCTGGCCCAGCCCCTTGGCACTATGCCCAGCTTGGGACGTGCAGCTGGAGCCCTGCCACCCTTCCTCCGTGTTCCAGCCGAGAACAGGGGGTGGGGCCAGGGCCCAGAGGCCTCAGGATGAGGCTTGAGAAGGGGGACTGGGGCCCAGCACACCCCCTCCCCCCTTCACAACCAGGAGAGAGAGAAGCCCACCTCTTCCCTGTCCTGAAGAACTTGCCACCCATAAGCAAAGGCAGGATGAAAGTAGGGAGACCCCACCCCATATTCAGGGCTGCTTCTGGAACTCTCACTTCTGAAACTCTGCTGGGAATTGGGGAGTCTTGCAAAAAACACAAAGGGTTGGGGGTGGGGGTGTAGGTTGTGCCTAGGTAAGGATCCTTGGCACTGCCTGTAGGTGGCCTGAGAAGCCAGAGGCAGGGCTTGGGTTTGAGAAGGGATTTGGGGGGAGGGTCGGGGGGGTCTCTTTGCTCCCTGACTCTGCATGTTCCCAAATACATGGTTATCCAGTGGGGGTGTCTGTCCCCAAAGTCCTGTCTCCTCCAGAAGCCCCCTGCCCCGTCAGTACCCAAGGCTCTGTACCTATCAGGGATTTCCCAGAACATCCCTGCTCAGAGTGGGATGGCAGCCAGGCTGAGCTGGAAGAGGGGAAGCGGGTTAAAGGGGTGTGGGGGTCCCACTCACCATCGCCCAGGCCCCTTTTGGCTGAAGTGCCATCCTGGGGGCGCAGGAGGGGACCGAACACGGCCGGGATCCGGGTGCGAGTTATGAGTGGGAGGTGCGCAGCGGTGAGACGACACCACAGGAAAGGGCTGGCCGTGGGTGGGTGGGGACCCCAGCTCAGCCAAGAGGGGCCCCCACCCAGCCAGGAGGGGGCGCTAGGAGAGGCGGGGCCGTTGCTGGCCCAGAAGGGGGTATGGAATTCCCTGGTCGGCCCAGAGCCAGGGACTGGAATAGAAATGGGGCGGGGGTGAGGGGTGGTGGTAAAAAAAAAATGGGGGTGTGGACGGATCCAATCAGACCTCCGAAGCCAGGGAGGAGGGAAGGGGGTGAGGCTTTTTGGATGTCTCAGATTGGACAGGGAAAACCAAGGACCTGGGACATTTCCCAGAGTCCCATGAAAACATGGTCAGATAGGACCCCCTGACAGCTGTCCCAGAGCACAGGTCCCCTCTGCCCCAGCAGATCTGCACCTGTGGGGAGGTCAACCCAGAAACCCACCCTCTGTCCCGGATGACCCCAGCTGAGCCCTGCGGCAGGGTGCGCTTCTATTGTGGCTTGCAGGGTTTTACACTGTAATGGGGTACAGCGCCTCCCATGGGGCCTACCCAAAATAAGGCATGCATGTCCCCCACTTAGTCCTTTAGTATGAGTATGGAGGAGTGAGATGGGGGGCCAGACTTTGGGAAGTGGTCAGGCTTGTTTCCCTGTTATTTAAGGAAATGATACTGCCTTTTAAAAGAACTTAAAAGGCCCCTGGGAAGGGTCCCAGGCAGCTTCTGAAAGGGGACCCCTCTGCCCACTTTTAGGGAAACCCAAGGTTTGGGAGACTGTCAGGAAGGATCCAATCAAAGGAGAAGGTTTCTCTTCTCTTGAGTTCGAGAGCTGAACCCCATTCGAAGCGACTCCCTATATCTGGGAAGTTTCAATTTAGGGTACCCCAAGTCTCCCAGGATCCCAGGGATCCGACAGTAAAGCACAACCTCAATTCTAGGGGTTCAGAGGCCAATACGTGGAGGAATAATACCACCCGCAGAAGCCCAGGGGACTGCTCGGATGCCACCACCTCCAATTCCGCAGGAGCCCCAAGTTTCACCCCCAACCAGGCGGGAAAGCGAGCCCGGGTAGCAGGAAATCGGGGACCCCCCCAAGCAGCTCCTGGCGAGAGGGGCGGGGCAGCCGGGGACATGGGGAAATCCCCCACTCCTGCAGTCCCCGAGGGTGGAGGGTGCGGCGGGGTTGTGCCTCCAACTGCGCGCTCCGGGGCGTTCTTGGCTCGCACCCGCGCACCCCCCCCAGCGCCCAGCTCTGGGGTCTCCTCAAGGAGAGCCCCTCATTCCCATCATCCCTGCCCCCGAATCCCAGTACCTTGCGCGCTGCAGCCCCAGCGCCATGGCTCGCGCGTCGCGGCTGCGGAGCCCTCAGAGGCCCCGAGCCCCCTCCCCTGGCTCTGAGCGCCCCCTCCCCAGCTCCGCCCTCCGCCGCGTGGTTGGCTGTGCCGCGCCCGGCCCGCGGCTCTGGTTGGTCGACGGGCCTGTCGCTCTGGAGAAGAAGGGCGGGACCAGAGGGAAAACCTGGAACGCGGGGCGGAGCGGGGGCACGCCGTGCAGTACACACCCCCAGCCACGCCCCTGGCCGCAGACTTCCTCCGCGGTGTCGTCCGCACGCTCGGGCCTCGAGTCCCAGCGCCGAGAGTCTTCCGAGCCCACCCGGTTCACTCTGTTCCCACACCCCAACCCCCACACGCCATCCCCCACCTCCTTCTCGCACCTGCATTTTCTACCCCAGCTCCTTCTCGACCCCGCGACCTCCAATCCCACCCCAGCCCTGCCTCCTCTGTCCCTTCTTCCGTATCCACGGAGTCCCCCACTTTTCCTCTCCACTCCTCAACTCCCAACCCCACGCCAGTTCCCCAAATCCTCGCCCTCCGGGTCCCACCATTCCCGTTCCCGACCCCTAAGCCACCTCGCCCCCATTCATCCGAGCTGTCGTTTTCTGTACCCCAACCCTGCCTCCCCCCCTCCCCCCTGACCGTTTGCTCCCTTTTCAGGTCCCACTGATGAATACTTAAGCTTGTGTCGAGTCAGTATGTTTTAACTCAATCACACCCACTTTTTTTTATTTTTTTGAGTTGGAGTCTCACTGTGTCGCCCAGACTGGAGTGCAGTGGCCGCTCCCGGCCCCCGCAGCCTCGGCCTGCTGGGATCCGGCGATCCTTCCGCCTCAGCCTTCCGAGTAGCCGGAATTACAGGCATGCGCTACCACGCCCCGCTCATTTTTTGATTTATTGTAGAGATGAGCTCTTGCTACCCAGGTGAGTCTCGAACGTGCGGGCTCAGGCAATCCACTCACCTCAGCCTCCCACAGGCGCGGGAATAAAGGCTGAGCCACCCAGTCCGGCTTACACCCACTTTTAAAAATTATCCTTTTAACTAGTCAAGTAAAAAGGGAGAGGGACAAAGTTATCGAGGAGTGCGAAAGGCACAACTGAGTAAGCAACCGTGTGTGTGTGTGTGTGTGTGTGTGTGAGACCAATATTCTGGGGGCAGGTGTGGGCAGGAAAGAGGCTACCGTAGAAGAAATCTATAGTAGAAGAAGGCTTACGGAACCTTGAACTTACCAGGCAGGTCCCACCTCAAGGTCTGCATTTACTGTTCTCTCAGTTTAGAATGCTTGTCCCCGGAAATTCACATGGCTCCCCATCTCACACCTTTTCTTTTGGGAAACCCCTTCTCTCCCTTTGTATTTAATTTGAATGGGGCTGCCCTTAACATTGGCCCTCATCAACTCCATGGATGGACATAGGATCCAGACCTATCCAGTTATTTATTCTGGCCATCATGATTAGTTCAGGGAAGGAATGTAACCTAACTTAGCCCAATGAGAATCAACCCTGAGACATATGCTGCAATGAACAGGTTTTCTTTCTTTCCTTTTTTTTTTTTTTTTTTTTGAGTCATAGTCTCACTTTGTCACCCGGGCTGGCGTGCAGTGGTATGATCATGGCTACCGCAACCTCCACCTGCTGGGTTCAGATGATCCTTCTGCCTGAGCCTTCCGAGTAGCTGGAGCCACAGGCGTGTACCACCATGCCTGGCTAATATTTTTGGTTTATTGTAGAGATGCCATCATGTGAAATTGCCCAGGCTGGTCTTGAACCCCTGGACTCAGGCAATCCTCTCACCTTTGCCTCCCAAAGTGCTGGGATTATAAGCTTGAGCTACTGCGCCTGGCCCTTCTTTTTTCTTTTCTTTTTTTTGGGGGTTGGGGTCTCTGTCAACCAGGGACATGCAGTGGCACAATCATGGCTCACCACAGCCTTTAGCTCCTGGGCTCAAGCGATCCTTCCACCTCAGACTCCTGAGTAGTTGGGACAACAGGGATGTGCTACCATGCCCAGCTAAATTTTTGATTTTTTGTAGCAACAAGTTCTCGCTATGTTGCCCAGGCTGGTCTTGAGTTCCAGGGCTCAAACAATCCTCTTACCTCAGCCTCCCAAAGTGCTAGAGTTGCCAGACTGGGATGGAGCTCATACTGCTGCAAAGAGAGAACTTTATGAGATGAGGTTTAAAACAGAGGAGAGCAGAAATGAACAACTGTGAAAGACAGTCTTGACACCAGCACTTGATCCCTGGATTCAGCCACACCTGAACTCCAATTTAATTCTTAGACTATCAGAACAACCATTTGGTTGTTGCTATTGTTGTTAAATATTACTTTATTCATTATTGCTTTGTGCTGAGATTAGTTTGAGTGGATTTCAGATGCTTGCACCCAGAAGAATCTTGGTCAAGAGAGAAATTAGCTCTCAGTCCTCAGTGTGGAGAAATATGGGGCACAAGAAAACAAGAGAGGGCTGAATTAGAAGGGGCTGCGGGGAAAGCAGTGTTCTTAGGACCAGGCAGGGTTTAGGTAAGGATGCGAAGCAGGAGGTTAGCAAGGAAGAAACAGAGGAGGGGGTGTGGTTGTTAACAAGGTGAGGATAGTTCCAGGGAGCACGTTGGAGGAGTTTGGAAGAGAGGAGTGGATTGCTGATTCAATAGAAAGGAGGTACCCGTGGACATTGGGGTGAAGGAGTCGTAGGAGAAGGTCAATCTGAGGGACTTGTAGCTCCGAGGAAAGGCTGGCACATGTCAAACAAATATTAAAATAGAACCAATATCTGGTTTTGAGTCAGGGCCTCACTCTGTTGTCCAGGCTGGTGTGCAGTGGCATGATCAGAGCTCACAGCTGCCTTCATCTCCTGGACGCAGGCGATCCTCCCTCCTCAGCCTTCCGAGTAGCTGGGACTACAGGAGTGTACCACCACACCTGGATAATTTTTATATGTTGCCCAGGATGGTCTCAAACTCCTGGGCTCAAGCGATCCTCCCACCTCGGCCTTCCAAAGGGGTGGGATAACAGGCAGGAGTCACTGCACTTGGCCAGAACCAACATTGTGTGTATACAGATGCACCAGGTGTCTATCTATGACCTAGGTTAGTATTAAACGTCCCTCAGAAGTTCCCAGCCACCAAGGCAATAGGGGAAATATGTTTGTTGAAAGAGCTTCCACTTTTTGCTAACAAATATGTTCTTGTTTGTCTGGAGAGACAAGAGACAAAGTTGTTTCTGGAACTGAAGTATAAGAACTCAAGACCTTTTAAAGTTAAAATGCAGAGTGGTCTGAGCTGTCAGGGACTGTGGGAACTTGGCTGAGATGACTTACCTACCCTGCAGTGGTTGTCAAGGTTTCCTGAGGAGGAGACATCTGTATGAAGACTGGCAGACTAAATGCAAGTAAGGCAGGTAACAAGAGGGCTGAGGAGAGCCGAGCATAGTGGCACACGTCTGTAATCCCAGCTACTTGGGAGACTGAGGCAGGAGGATCGCTCGAGGCCAGAAGTTTAAGACTGGCCTGGGCAACACAGCAAGACCCTGTCTCTTGACACAAATTTTTAAAAATGTAGCTGAGCCAGGTGCTATGGCTCACGCCTGTAATCCCAGCATGTAGGGAGGTGTAGGCGAGAGGATTGCCTGAGTCTAGAGGTTTGAGACCAGCCTGGGCAACTTGGTGAGACCTCATCTCTACAATTAATTGAAAAAACTTAGCTGGGCATGGTTTGTGCACCTGTGGTTCCAGCTACTTGGAGGGCTGAAGCGGAAGGATCACCTGAGCCCAACAGGTCGAGGGTGTGGTGGCTGTGAGTGTGCCACTGCACTCCAGCCAGGGCAACAGAATGAGACTTCTACTCAAAACAATAACAACTAGAACAAAAAATTTTTTAAAATGTAGCTGGGCATGGTGGCTCATGCCTATAGTCTCCCAGTTACTCGGAAGGCTGAGGCAGAAGGATCACTTGAGCTATAAGGAGGCTGAGATATTATAGTATCACTGCACTCCAGCTTGGGTGACAGTGAGACCCCATCTCTAAAATAGATAAATAAAAGAGAAGGTCTTGAGGAAAGTATTGTAGGCAAAGAGAAGACAATACAACAGCTCGGAGGCAAAAGAGAGCTTGGCACATTGAGGGAACTGGCAGGTAGACTGTGGCTGCTGCTTGGAATATAAAGTGAGGAGGTGGGAGGTGAAGGTGGAGGGGTGCTTGGGGATGAGACCAAACCAAATCTGAAAGCCAATAAAAAAGTTTGGATATTCCCCAGGGAGTACTGAGGAGCCATAGCAGAATTTTGAGCAGGACAGTAACACATTGTGGGCCTTATAAAGGTTCCTCTGGGTGCTGTGTGGAGGGTGGATGTGAGGTTGTGAGACTGGAGGCCAGAGACCAAGAAGAAGAAGGCTGGGGTGCAGACCTGGGTGTAAGGAGGAGATGCCTGGGCCAGGTCAGGGACCATGGGAATGAAGGAGAGGAGAAGGACTGAAAGGATATTAGGTTCATTGATTGTAAAATGGGGGTCGGGAGCAGTGGCTCACGCCTGTAATCTCAGCACTTTGGGAGACTGAGGTGGGAGGATTGCTTCAGGCCAGGAATTTGAGATCAGCCTGGGCAACATAGCAAGACCACACCTCTACAAAAATATTTTTAAATTTTTTTCTTTGAGTTGGAGTCTCACTCTGTTGCCCAGGCTGGAGTGCAGTGGCAAGCTCACAGCCACCACAGCCTCGACCTTCTGAACTCAGGCGATCCTTCCGCCTCCGCCTTTCAAGTAGCTGGAACTACAGGCACGTATCACCATGTTCAGCTAATTTTTTGATTTATTGTAGAGACGAGGTCTCGCCAAGTTGCCCAGGCTGGTCTCGAACCCTGGGCTTAGGCAATTCTCTCACCTCCACCTCCCAAAGTGCTGGTATTACAAGCGTGAGCCACCACGCCTGACCTAAAAATATTTTTTAAAAAATTGTAGAATGGATAAGCAAACTGTGATACATCTGTGCAATTAATCTAGTTCAGCAAGAAAAAGGAATGAACCATTGCTACATGCACAGCATGGATGAAGCTAAAAGCATTATAATGAGTGAAAGAAGCCAGATATAGAAAAGAACATATTGTATGATTTCATTTAAATGAAGTTCCAGAACAGGTAAGGCTAATGTATGGTGGCAAAAAAATCAGGAGAGTGGTTCTTTTTTTGAGTCAGAGTCTCACTCTGTCGCCTAGGCTGGAGTGCAGTGGCATGCTCATGGCCACTGCAGCCTCGACCTGTTGGGCTCAGGCAATCCTTCCGCCTCAGCCTTCTAAGTAGCTGGAACTAGAGGTGTGTACCACTGTGCCCAGCTAATTTTTTGATTTATTGTAGAGACAAGGTCTCACCAAGTTGCTCAGGCTGGTCTTTAACCCCTGGACTCAGGCAGTCATCTTGCCTCTGCCTCCCAAAGTGCTGGGATGACAGGCTGAGCCACTGAGCCCAACCTCCTGGATCTATTTGTCCAACACATCCTCATCCCTTAATTCATTCATTTTCTCAATGTATCCAACAAATATTCTCAGAGTGTGAACTTATGCCCTGTACCATTGTAGGCACTTGAGATACAGTGGTGACCAAGACAGACAGAGGTCCCTTACCTGCCCTCTCGGAACTTATGCTCTAGTTGGGCAGACAGACTAAACACAAGGAATGTAAGTGAAATATGCAATATATTAGACTGTGGTGAGTGTTATGCAGACATGAAACCCAGGGAATGAGAATGGGTGGTGATTTTTTTGGGGGAGGGGTGATCTATAGTTTTAAATAAAGTGGCCATGGAAAGGCTTAATAGGAAGGTGACATTTAAGCAAAGACCTGAAGGTGAGATGGGATCCGTGTGGATTTCGGGGAAAGGGATTTTTTTTTTTTTTTTGAGTTGGAGTCTTATTCTGTTGCCCTGGCTGGAGTGCAGTGGCACATTCACGGTTATCACAGCCTCGACCTGCTGGGTTAAGGTGATCCTTCTGCCTTAGCCTTCCATGTAGCTGGAACTACAGGTGTGTGCTACCATGCCAGGCTAATTTTTTTAAAAAACTGTAGCGACAAAGTCTGGCCATGATGCCCAGGTTGGTCTCAAGCTTGTGGGCTCAGGCAATTCTCTTACCTCCACCTCCCGAAGTGCTGGGATTACAGGCATGAGCCACCGCACCAGTGGGAAAGAGTGTTCTGAGATGAGAGAACAGTAAGTGCAAAGACACTGAGGTGGGACTTGCCTGGCAAGTTCAAATTCAAGGATCAAAACAAGGAGGCCAGTGTGGCTGGAGCAGAGGGGTGGGTGGGGAGAGTGGAAGATGGTTCAGAGAGGTGATGTGGACGGGGAATGATGGTGGGGGCAGATCATACGGGAAGGGTATTTTAGGGCAGGTGTCATCTTTGGCTTTCACTCTGAGGAAGATGGGGCATGGGAGGTGTTTAAGCAAGGAAGTGATGTTCAGTTAGGTTTGAATGACAGGAAAAGTCCTCAAGTCCTCTTTCCCTTCAGCTGGGAAAGAACTGGAAGCCATCTAGTTCACAAAACAAACCAACCCCAATGAGAAGATTTGCTTTGCCCACAAATCTGTAATTGGACAGGGCTCAGCAGGAATGGCTCATCTCTGCTCCACCCAACAGACAGACACTCGGGTGGACTAAAATGATCTGAAGCTTCCTTACTCACCTGTCTGGCAGCTGATGCTGCCTGGCAGCTGGGACCTCACCTGAGGGCTGTGGTTGAAACATCCACTTGTGACCTTCCCATGTGGCTGCTTGGGTTTCCTCACATCATGGCAGCCAGATCCCAGAGGATGGGAGGTGGGAAGAGCAAGAGAAGAGGGAAAGGAAGGAAAAGAACAAGCAGAAGCCATGGGGTCTTTTATGACGTAGCCTTGGACGTCAGGCAGTGCCAATTCTGCCTCGCTTTTCTTTTTGTCAAGGCAACCACAAAGTTCGGCCCAGCTTCAAGGAGAGGGAAATTCTCTGCATTTTGATGGGAGGGGCAAGCTTCCACAGGAAGACTCAAAATTTGTGAGACCCAAAATATTACTGTGGCCATTTCGGGAAACTATCATCTGCCACACTCTTCACAGGACAGTATCTTGGAGCTCTGCCTGTGAGCATCCTGGAGGAGGAGTCATAGGCCTTGGGATACTGGGGAAGAGATGCTTGTTTTATCCACAGGGAAAGAAGTTCGGCAACAAACACCCAGACCTGTGCATGGACCTGATTCTGAAAAGTCAGTGCCCCTGGCGACTGTCTCCTGCACTTCTCTGATATTTTACTTGCCCGATGTTCACTTGTGTTGATGCACCCTCCCTGCTGCCCAAGGCTGGTGGGAATTGCTCCTGACCTGTTCACAGCTCCTCTTGCGATCTGATTTTATTTGAATTAATTAGTTTTTGAGTTGGAGTCTCACTCTTGGCGTGCAGGCTGGAGTGCAGTGGCATGCTCATGGCCATCCCAGCCTCGACCTACTGGGCTCAGGCGATCCTTCTGCCTCAGCCTTCCAAGTAGCCAGAACTACAGGTGTGCGCTACCATGACTGGCTAATTTTTTGATTTATTGTACAAATGAGGTCTTGCCAAGTTGCCAGGCAGTTCGCGAACCCGTGGGCTCAGGCAATCCTCTCACCTTGGCTCCCAAAGTGCTATTCATTTTATTTTATTGAGTAGGACTCTCACTCTGTTTCCCAGGCTGGAGTGCAGTGGCACGCTCATGGCCACCACAGACTTGACCTGCTGGGCTCAGGTGATCCTTCTGCTTCAGCCTTCCAAGTGGCTGGAACTACAGGCACGAGTCACCACACCTGGCGAATTTTTTTGATTTATTGTAGAGACGAGGTCTTGCCAAGTTGCCCAGGCTGGTCTCGAACCCCTGGGCTCAGGCAGTCTTCTCACCTCCCAAAGTGCTGGGATTACAGGCATGAGACACCACAGTATGATCTGATTTTATCTCCAATTCCCTTTCACAAGGCTCTGGCTTCTAATAATGTGAGTTTATAAAATTCAGCTATCCTTCCTGGAACACTGTCAGGGTAGAAAATCCCCCCAAGTTCACATCAAGGCCAGCCTGGAATCAGGTAATGGAAATAAACAGCACAAGTCTCAAGCATGATGCACAGATTCTGTGCTCAGGTCGTCCTTTCACTCCAGCCTTCCATGTAGCTGGAACTATAGGTACACACCACCACATCCGGCTAATTTTTTGATGGATTGTAGAGACAAGGTCTTGCCAAGTTTTCCAGGCTGGTCTTGAACCTCTGGGCTCAGGCAATCCTCTCTCCTCTGCCTCCCAAAGTCCTGGGATTACAGGCATGAGCCATCATGCCCAGCCAACTTTTTTTTTGCTTTTTTGAGTCGGTGTCTTACTCTGTCACCCAGGCTGGAGTGTAGTGGCACAATCACCACTCACTGTAGCCTCAACCTCCTGGGCTCAGGTGATCCTTCCACCTCAGCCCCCTGAGTAGCTGGGACTACAGGTATGAACCACCACGCCAGTTTATTTTTTGATTTTTTTGTAGAGGCAGGGTCTCATTATGTTGTACAGGTTGGTTTTGAACTGGGGCTCAAGCAGTCCTCTCACCTTGGCCTCCCAAAGTGCTAGGACTAAAGGCATGAACCACTGCGCCTGCCCCTATGCTCAAGTTTTTGAGGAACCACCAAGCCATTTTCTACAGGGGCTGCATTTTACATTCCCACCAGCAGTGTTTGAGGGTTGTTTCCTCCACATCCTCATCAGGACAAGGACTACAGATCCACGATAATGTGGGTTGGGAAGAGGAGGGAGAGGAACCCCCTTGCTCTTCTGACTTAGAGTGGAGTGTCCACAAGAATCTTCCCCAACCCCACACTGGGCTAGCAATTACCCCCTAGTCCAGAACTTTTGAATCTTACTGGGCTTAAAGTGTTTCTACCTCTTTTCTCCTCTTTAACTTGATGAAAAACTGCCATTTCTTCTTTTAGCTTGCTGAGAGCCTGCGCTGGAAGGAGGTTGGCAATGTGCCTCAGGAATTGAGGGAGGGAATTCTCCCATCATGATTAGGGCAGGTCAGTGGTTAAGAAACTTGGGTCAGGCAGGGTGCAGTGGCTCAAGCCTGTTATCCTAGCACTTTGGGAGGCAGAGGCGAGAGGATTGCCTGAGTCCAGGGGTTCGAGACCAGCCTGGGGGAACTTGATGAGACCTCATCTCTATAATAAATAAAAAAATTAGCCGGGCATGGTGGTGTGAGCCTGTGGTTCCAGCTACTTGGAAGGCTAAGGCAGAAGGATTGCCTGAGCCCAGCAGGTCAAGGCTGCGGTGGCAGTGAGTGTGCCACTGCACTCCAGCTTGGGCAAAAGAGTGAGACTCCAACTCAAAAAAAAAAAAAGAAAAAAGAAAAAAAGAAACTTGGGTCAAATCCAAGCTCTGTCACTTACATGGTGTATGCCTTTGGGAAAGTTACATCATGTTTCTGTGACTCAGTTTTCCTCATCTGTATGGTAGGATCATAATAGTCCCTATTAACCGGGCATGGTGGCTCATGCCTGTAATCCCAACACTTTGGGAGGTAGAGACAAGAGAATTGCCTGAGCCCCCAGGTTCGAGATCAGCCTGTGCAACTTGGCGAGACCTTGTCGCTATGATAAATCAGGAAAATTAGTTGGGCTTGGTGATGCACGCCTGTAGTACAAGCTACTTGAAAGGTTGAGATGCGAGGATAGCCTGAGTCCAGCAGGTCAAAGCTGTGGTGGGTGTGAGCATACCTCTGCACTCCAGCCTGGGCGACAGGGTGAGACACTGATTCAAAACAAAAACAGAAGCAAAAGCGAACAAACAAATTGGTTCCTATTTCATAGAGACTGTGGTATGGATTAATTAGATTGGGCATGTGAGTACCTATTGCACCTGGTGAGTTTGCAACATTTATTGGTCTTCACTCATTCTTTCACATGCCCATTTATTCAAGCATTTATGATGTCTCTGTTCTCTGCCAGATGTTGGAGACACAACTTAATTGGAGCTTCCCCACCCGAGGTTCCAGGCAGGGGGATTGGGGGGTGGGGAAGGACAAGGTTCAGAAAGGCACCTTCACTCCCTGGTGCAGATGTGTGTGTCCACACCTGTATGTTGTGTGTCCACACCTGTATGTTGTGTGTCCATGTGTCCATGCTTGTGTTGATGTCATACACACAGGGGTGTCATGTCAAGGGCTGCCATTAACATACAAGTCAGTATCCACCTGTGTGGATTCTTGTTTTTTTGGAGTCTGAGCCTCATTTTGTGGCCCAGGCTGGAGTACAGTGGCACGCTGCTCACGGACACTGGAACCTCCACCTGCTGGGCTCAGGTAAACCTCCACCTGCTGGGCTCAGGTGACCCTACCGCCTCAGCCTTCCGAGTCGCTGGAACCACGGGCGTGCACTACCACGCCTGGCTAATTTTTTTATTTATTGTAGAGACAAGGTCTCTCCATGTTGCCCAGGCTGATCTCGAACCTGCGGGCTCAGCAATCTTCCTGCCTCAGCCTCCCAAATCCTGGAATTACAGGCATGAACCACCGTGCTTGGCCCGTGTGGAATCTTGCAAATACATGTGTCAGCCCATGTCACCATATTGAGATCTGTGTCTTAGTCTTAGGTATGCCTTGATGGCAGCAAGCTTATCGATGACGGCACAGGGACGCATGCTGGTGCTGACAGTGAATGATAGTGACACCTATACATGTCGGGATTCTGTAAATAAGAGCACCAGTCATCAATAAAGCACTTGGCTGTGCGTAGTGGCTCACGCCTGTAATCCCAGTGCTTTGGAAAGCTGAGGTGGGAGGATCACTGGAGGCCAAGAGTTCAAGACCAACCTAGGCAACATAGTGAGCCCTTGTCTCTACAAATATATATTTATTTTAAATTAGTCAGATGTAGGGGCTCCTGTAGTCTCAGCTACTCGGAGGCTGAGGCCAGAGGATCGCTTGAGCCCAGGAGGTCGAGGCTGTGGTGAGTTGTGATCGTGTCACTGCACTCCAGCCTGGGCAACAGAGTGAGACCCTGACTCAAAAATAAATACATACATCCAGAAACGCTCAGCTCATGTCTATGGTCACATGCATGTAAGGGTCAAAGTTCCCTGTGCAGATGCTGTTGTCTATGCTACTGTTGACTCAGGTGACTGCCCTAGACAGGGTGTGATGGAGACCGTGGCCCTAAGTCCCCTGCCGGTGTCCTCAGTGCCTCCAGCGCCCCCTGGAGGAGGAGAACCTCTCGCTGCCCTCTGAGTGACCAAGGGCCCCTCCCAGGTTCCTGCAACTCCACCTCCCCTTGGACATGCCTCTCTCAGGAGTTTAGCAAATGGCTCCCAGCAGCTGGGGCCGCCCCGGGAGGTGCATTTAAATCAAGGGAGCTTCTGGCATTTAGTGTCTGGAGCCAGGTACTTTGGGCGTCCTGCGATGCACCCGCAGCTCTGACAAGGAAAAGATTCCTGCGTTCTGCTGAGTCCACCTGTACGGGAAGAATATGTTAACAATCACAAGAGGCTAGAGGCCTGGAAGCCAGAAGTTCAAGACCAACCTGGGGCCTCTCCCATTTTATGTATAAGCAGGAAGACTTTCACGCCATTTTACTATACTATACTCTGAATTTTCCAAGAAAGCAACTGCCTGTAAATCAAGGGAAGATGATACTCTGGGGCAGAAGTTGATACTGGGAATGTTCATTTCAGAGAATTGTATCACCAGCGTCTGCCCCTTTCATGGTATTTGAGTAACTGACAATCTAAGCCAGTCACTCTGTTTGGCTTCTGTTATAGTCTATGTAGACATATGATTGTTCTTCTTCTTCTTCTTCTTCTCTTCTTCTTTTTTGAGTTAGAGTCTTGCTCTGTTGCCCAGGCTGGAGTGCAGTGGCATGGCCAGAGCTCTCCACAGCCTCCACCTCCTGGGCTCAGACAATCCTTCTTCCTCAGCCTTCCGAGTAGCCAGGACTACAGGTATGCACTACCATGCCTGGTTAGGTTTTTTATTTTTTTGTAGAATGAGGGCTCACTTTGTTTCCCAGGTTGGTCTTGATCTCCTGGGCTCAAGCGATTCTCCCACCTTGGCCTCCCAAAGTGTTGAGATTACAGGCATTCAGTGTGACTGTTTTTTCTTTGTTTCTTTTCTTTTTTTTTGGTTTGAGCCAGAGTCTCATCCTGTTGCTTAGGCTGAAATGCAGTGGCATATTTACAGCCACTGCAACCTTGACATGCTGGGCTCAAGCAAGCCTTCCTCCTCAGTCTTCCAAGTATGTGGGACTACAGACACACGCCACCACGCCTAGCTAATTTTTGATTTATTGTAGAGAAGAGATCTCATCAAGTTGCCCAGGCTGGTCTTGAGTCCCTGGGCTCAGGCAATCCTCTCGCCTCTACTGCGATTATAGGCATGAGCCACCATGCCTGGCTTGAATGTTCTTATTCAGTTCTTATTTCAAAATGTCACCTAGAAAAATAGACATTTGGCTGTACTGTCTTATTCACCTCAAATCTAAATTTATATTTCATCTAAAACAGGAACATCTGACTCTGTATGTTCATGAGCAGAATAGCATCCAAGCATTGACCTCATAAAACACCCCTCGTCTGTGATAAATTATAGGCTCTGTCAGCCACAGTTCCAGGGTCCAAATAACTCTGAAAAGAAAGAGATCGTTGTCTAACTTACTTGGTGGCGAAACCCGACCCGAGCTGACACAAGGCTATTTTGGTAGTCAGTATTTATCACACTTTGATGTGAACAGTCCACATCTCACTGCACTGATGTGTTTGATTGCGGGAGCCGCCCTGAACCCAGCTGGGTGTTAAATCATATATGTACATGTGCCACCTTTTAAAAATCCAAATACCTCCTTCATGCCTGCACACATGTGTCTGGTAAGGGATTGTAGATGGTACTTTTGTTTGCTCTTTTCTATGTTATAATGTGCTGCTGTGATTTTTAACATTTTTATGTATGTATGTATGTATGTATTTGAGTCAGAGTCTCACTCTGTCACCCAGGCTGGAGTGCAGTGTCACACACACGGCCATTCCAGCATCGACCTGCTGGGCTCAGGTGATCCTTCTGCCTCAGCCTTCCAAGTAACTGTACCCACAGGCACATACCACCATGCCTGGCTAATTTTTTGATTTATTGTAGAGATGAGGTCTCACCAAATTGTCCAGACTGGTCTTGAACCTACCAGTTCAGGTGATCCTCTTGTCGCTGTCTTCCAAAGTGCTGGGATTACAGACGTGAGCCAGCGCATCTGGTTATCTTTATTTTTAATAGAGAAAGGATCTTGCTATGATGCCAGGCTGGTCTTGAACTTTTAGGATCTCACGTGATCCTTCTACCTCAGTTTCCCAAAGTGCTGGGATTACAGGCATGATCCACTGTGCCCGGCCACGCAGTGATTTTTTTTTGTTAGAAATTATGTGTGCCCTTATGTTATTCTGTGTGTGAATTTCATTTCATGATAATAAAAGGAATGTGACAAAACATTTACATATTATTTTTACAGTGGGGAGTGCTGGGTTGAAGAGAGGTGAGAACTGCAGTTCTAAGCCAGTGGTCCCCACATATGACCTGCAATCTCTGCCCATCCCTGGTGGGTGTGGTCTTTGACATCCTTTCAAGCAGGTTTGAGCACAAGGTCAAAACTATTTTCATAATACTCCTAAAATGTTGTTTGGCTTGCTCTTCTCTCCTATGTGCAATGTCATTTTTCAGAGGTTATGTGGTTTCTGATGATGTCCTTTCTCTGATATTAACACGTAAAGGGTTTACGATGTTTTTTAAAAAAACAAATAAATCAATCTTTAAAATGTTCAGTTTAAATTTTGTTTTTTGAGTCAGAGTCTCACTTTGTTGCCCAGGCTGGAGGGCATGGCATGCTCACGGCCACCGCAGCCTTGAACTGACGGCCCAGGCAATCCTTCCGACTCAGTCTTCCAAGTAGCTGGAACTACAGGCATGTGCCATCATACTCAACTAATTTTTCTTAATTTATTGTAGAGATGAGGTCTTGCCAACTTTTCCAGGTTGGTCTCAAACTTGTGGGCTCAGGTAATCCTCTCACCTTGGCCTCCCAAAGTGCTGGGATTACAGGCGCGAGCCACTGCACCTGGCCACTTTGAATTTTAATAAGGAAGATATTGGTAGATATCCAGTTGTGTGCTGGTGCCAGGCCCTACTGGCCAGGGAGAACCAATGAAAAAATTTCAAGATCTTGTAAGCCAGTCCTTAAACCTTTGGTAGCTTGAAATGCATCATTGTGGAAGAATTTTCACCATGGAAATCAGGAAATGCTATATGAGGACTTTTCTTTTCTCCAGAGAGCTGTTCACCAGTATATCATTTTATTTTATTTATTTAATTTTATTTGAGTCGGAGTACCACTCTGGTCTCTCAGGCTGGAGTGCAGTGGTGGACCTGCTGGGCTCAGGCAATCCTTCCACCTCAGCCTTCCAAGTAGCTGAAACTATAAATAAGTGTGCACCACCATGCCCGGCTAATTTTTTTTTTTCATTTATTATAGAGATAAGGTCTCGACAAGTGGCCCAGGCTGGTCTCGAACCTCTGGGCTCAGGCAGTCCCCTTGCCTCTGCCTCCCAAAGTGCTGGTATTACAGGCGTGAGTCACCGTGCCCGGCCTAACCAGTCTATCATTGTATATAGACCTCATAAACGTAGAGCTCTTTGGGATCCTTAGTACGTTTTAAGAGTAGAAAGGAAAGCCGGGTGTGATGGTTCATGCTTGTAGTTCCTGCTACTTGGAAGGCTGAGATGGAAGGATCGCCTGAGCCAGCCACGACACTCCAGCCTGCGCGACAGAGTGAGACTCCAACTAAACCCCCCCCCCCAAAAAAAAGTAGAAAGGAATTTTGAGACTAAATAATTTGAGAACCACAATCATCTAATCCCCAAACCCGTCAGACCCTAACTAAGTCTGACGCGCCCTCTGGTGGCAGAAATTAGGATGGCGCCACCCATACACACAAACATACACAAAAAACGTGTGGGTGCATGTGTGTATATTTGGTTGTGAAGAAATAGTAACCTACAGATGAAGGCCCCACTGGTTAAATATTTTAGTGGTTAGATTTTATATATTAATATCTTAAATTCATTGAGAGATTATGTGCCAGGAACTGTTATAGATATTTCGCCTGGTATAATCTAATGTTCACACCTATCCTAGGAGGTAACTATTTATTGTTACTATTATTATTGTTATTATTATTATTAAGTTGGAGTCTCACTCTTCACCCAGGCTGGAGTGAAATGACATACTTAAGGCCACCACAGCCTCGACTTGCTTTGCTCAGGCGATCCTTCCACCTCAGCCTTCCAAGTAGCTGGAATTACAGACGCGCACCACCATGCTGGCTAATTTTTTTATTTATTGTAGAGATGAGGTCTCGAACCTGCCGGATCAGGCAATCCTCTCGCCTCTGCCTTCCAAAGTGCTGGGATTACAGGCGTGAACCACTGCACCTGACTGTCTTTATTTTTAATAGAGAATGGATCTTGCTATGTTGCCCAGGCTGATCTTGAACGCCTAGCCTCATGTAACCCTCCCACCTCAGCCTCCCAAAGTGCTGGGATTACAGGAGTGAGTCACTGCGCCTGGCTGGAGGTAACTATTATTACCTCACTTTTATTTTCTGAACCACTTGAGTTTAAGTGGCCATCAAAATGTCTCACCACTTAACTCTGAATATTTTAGTGTGTAGCTCTTGCAAACAAGGGCTCTCTTTTAACATAACCAGATCCAAGATCAGGAAACTGGCATGGTCCATACATTACTACTATCTAATCTTCAAACCCCATTTAGGTCCCACCCACTGTCCCAAAACATCCTTTATAACAAAATGACCCAATTGAGAACCACATATGTTTTTTGTTTGTTTGTTTGTTTTTTGAGACAGGGTCTGGCTCTGTCATCCAGGCTGAAGTGTAGTGGAGCAATTATAGCTCACTGTAACCTCCAGCTCCTGGGCTCAAGTGGTCCTTTTGCCTCAGCCTCCCAAAGCTTTGGAGTTATAGGCTAGAGTCATCATGCCAGGCACACATATGACATTTAGTTGTCTAAATATACTTAGAAGTCAGGTGCAGTGGCTCACATTTGTAATCCCAGCACTTTAGGAGCTAGAGGTGGGAGGATCGCTTGAGTCCAGGAATTTGAGACCAGCCTGGGCAACATAGTAAGACACTGTCTCTAAAAAAAAAAAAAAAAAAAAAATTAAAAATTAATATTATTATTTTGATTCTCAAATTATTCAAGATGTGGTGAGTGGAAGCCTCTTCAAGCTGGTTCTTATGTCCTTTTAAAAAAGTACACTTTATTTTATTTCTGAATCAGAGTCTCACTCTGTTGCCCAGGCTAGAGTGCAGTGGCACACTCACAGCCACTGTAACCTCAACCTGCTTGGCTCAAGCGATCCTTCTGCCTCAGCCTTCCGAGTAGCTGGAACTACAGGCTTGTGCCACCACACTGGGCTAATTTTTAAATTTACTGTAGAGACAAGGTCTTGCCATGTTACCCAGGCTGGTCTTGAACCCCTGGGCTCAGGCAATCCTCTTGCCTCCACCTCCCAAAGTGTGGGGATGACAGGCATGAGCCACTGTGCCCGGCGTACACTTAATTTTTTTTAAAGCATTTGCATTCCCAACGGCAATACATGAATGGTCCTGTTATTCAACATCCTTGCCAGTATCTGGTAGTGTCAGTGTTTTGGATTTTGGCCATTCCAGTGGGTGTGCAGTGGTGCCTCACGCTCACAGAAGAAGTGAATAGAAATTACAGAGAATTCCCTTATACCTCCTACCCTCACACATGCAGCCGCCCCACTACCTACATTCCATTCAGAGTAGGACCTTGACTATCAGCTATGAGCCTACATTGACACCTCATTATCTCCCAGAGTCCACAGTTCACATTAGAGTTCACTCTTGCTGTTGCATGTGCTATGCTTTTTGACAAATGTGCAATGACATTCATCCACCATTGCAGTGTCATACAGAAGAGTTTCACTGCCCTAAATGTTCCCCATGTTCCCTGTTTATCCCCCCTTCCTTTCCCGTAGCCCCACTGATCCTTTTACTGTCTCCATAGTTTTGCCTCTTCCAAAATGTCATATAGTTGGAATCATGATGTATGTGATCTTTTTTCTTTTCTTTTTCTTTTTCTTTTTTTTTTTTTGAGCTGGGGTCTCACTCTGTTGTCCAGGCTGGAGAGCAGTGGCATGATCATGGCTCATCACAGGCTCAACTTCCTGGATTCAGTCAATCCTTCTGCCTCAGCCTCCCGAATAGCTGGGACTACAGGCATGGGCCACCATACCTGGCTAATTTTTAAATTAATCTCCCAAAGTGCTGAGATTACAGGCAAGAGCCACCATGCCTAGCCTGCTTGTAGACTTTTCAGGTTGACTTCTTTCACTTTGTGAACAAGCATCTACCTTTCCTCCATGTATTTTTATGACTTAATAGCCCATTCCTTTTTAGAGCTGAATAGTATTTTATTATCTGAATGTACCATAGTTATTTATTCATTCACCTACTGAAGGGCATCTGGCTGCTTCTATGTTTTGGCCATTATGAATAAAGCTGCCATAAACATCCGTGTGCAGATTTTTTTTTTGTGGACATGTTTTTCATTCCTTTGAGTAAATACCAGGGAATGCGATTGCTGGATCATATGGTAAGAGTAAGGCTTAGTTTTATAAGATACTGCCAAGCTGTCTTCCTTTTTTTTTTTTTTTTTTGAGTTGGAGTCTCACTCTGTCGCCCAGACTGGAGTGCAGTGGTCACTTCCCGGCCACCGCAGCCTCGACCTGCTGGGCTCCGGCGATCCTTCCGCCTCAGCCTTCCAAGTAGCCGGAATTACAGGCATGCGCTTACCACGCCCGGCTGATATTTTTATTTATTGTAGAGATGAGGTCTCGCCGCCCAGGTGGGTCTCGAACCCGCGGGCTCAGGCAATCCACTCACCTCAGCCTCCCAAAGGCACGGGATTACAGGCTGAGCCATCGAGCCCGGCCAACTATCTTCCAAAGTGCCTACCATCTTGTACTCCCAACAGCAATACATGAGTGGTCTGAATCAGAGTCTCACTCTGTTGCCCAGGCTAGAGTGCATCCTTGTCAGCATTTGGTAGTGTCAGTGTTTTGGATTCTGGCCATTCCAGTAGGTGTGTAGTGGTGTCTCATTGTTTCATTTTATTTTATTTTATTTTATTTTATTTATTTTTTGAGTCAGAGCCTCACCCTGTCGTCCATGCTGGAGTGCAGTGGCACACTCACAGCCACAACAGCCTCGACCTACTGGACTCAGGTGATCTTTCTGCCTCAGCCTTCCAAGTAGCTGAAACGACAGGTGTACACCACCACACCTGGCTAATTTTTTTTTGATTGATCATAGAGATAAGGTCTTGCCAAGTTGGCCACATTGGTCTTGAACCCCTAGACTCAGGCAATCCTCTCACATCTGCTTCCCAAAGTGCTGGAATGACAGGCGTGAGTCACCATGCTCAGCTTCTCATGGTTTTCATTTTCATTTCTCTAATAACATCCAATGTGAGGCATCCCTTTGTATGTTTATTTTCCATCTGTGTTATCTGGTGAGGTATCTGTTCAGGTCTTTGGCTTATTTAAACTTAGGTTGTTTGTTTTCTTGCTGTTGAGTTTTAATAGTTCCTCGTGTGTTTTGGCTGGCAGACCTTTATCAGATATGTCTTCTGCAAATACTTTCTCCTTGTTTGTGACTTGTCTTCTCATTCTCTGAATCCCACGTCCTCTGGACATGTTCCCACAATTGTTTGTTTAGGCTCATTCCAAACTTCCTTGTTCCAGCCCTGGGATGAGTCATTTCTCCAAGGAGTAGGGAATGGTGCTTGAAACTCATTGCTACTGAGGTATGAGGGGGTACTCAAAGAAACGTTTTCTTATCTTTCAGAAGGCAGACTCCTCGTAGTACAGGCTTCCCTACTAGGTAAGCTTTCTAGTAACCCATCGGCCTCAATGCACCAGCCAGGATTGTTGTGAGAGGCTGCATTTGGCTTTGGCGAATTTTTTTTCCAGTGCATTTGCCCATTTCACGGTGTGTGATTAATGAGTGCACCAGCCCACACCTTGTTGAGTGTTGAGCAATTTTTGACCAGAAATGGCCTGACCCACGTGCCCCACCCTCCTTATTCACCCGATCTCAACCTCAAAACTTTGGTTTTTGTTTTCCCAGATGAAAAAAAGTCCTCAAAGGGAAACATTTTGCCGATGTGGGATGTGGATGAGGTGAAATAAAAAACAGCAGAAGTCTGCCAGGCTCGGTGACTCAGCCTGTGATCCCGCGCCTTTGGGAGGCTGAGCTGAGTGAATGGCCTGAGCCCGGGGGTTTGAGACCCGCCTGGGCAGCAAGACCTCATCTCTACAATAAATAAAAAAATCAGCTGAGCGCGCGCCTGTAATTCCGGCTACGCGGAAGGCTGAGGCGGAAGGATCGCCGGAGCCCAGCAGGTCGAGGCTGCGGTGGCCGGGAGCGGCCACTGCACTCCAGTCTGGGCGACAGAGTGAGACTCCAACTCAAAACAAACAAACAAACAAACAAACAAAATGGCAGAAGCACTCACAGGCATCAACACTGACGCTTTCAAAAACTGTTCTGAGCAGTGGAAAAAAGTGTCTCAATAGGTGCATTGCATCAAATGGCGAGGACTTTGAAGGTGACCGAATTTTACACATGTACGATAAACACTTCTTAAATAAGTAAATTATGTTTTTTTTGGTCCCCCTCTCGTATTTCTGCCCTAGGCCCATTCAATGGGGAGACCTAGAGAAAACATATGGCACATCCATGTATCCACACTCATGCTAATTTCTCTCTCTCTGTATTGCAAACCAGAGTTCACATCACCACCTCCATCCAACCCAACACTACCGGGCTCAGTGTGGTTTTCTCTTTTTCCAAAGTTCTAACCTTCTCTACCTGTGAAAGCTCTGGGTTCCATGATCCTCGACTGATTATTTACCTGATGAGTCTCTCTTGAGTCAGCTGGGGTCCTCCAGGAAGCAGATGGGAGAGGGCGCCAGTTGTTGTCTCAATGGCTGTCATGAAATTTCAGCTTGAGGGGGGACTGAGTGGCCTCACGAAGACGTTAATGCCATTGAAAGAATTTGTCACCTCCACTTCCCGAGGGAAGGCTCCCGCCCAGTCACATGAGGACACACGGGGAAGCTCTGTGTTCGGTATGTTTGAACACAGGAAATGTTTGAGGGGGAAAGCCTGGGCCATATCTTTATTGGGTTTTCCATGGGAAAGGTAAGGCAGGACATGGGCAACCAGCTTAGGACTGGCCAGTCTGAATAATGTCAGTGAGTTCTAGATGGGAGTGGTGGTCTCTAGTTGCTTGGTACCTGACCCTGGGTGATGGAGGGAGGCTTGACGTGTGAGAATCAGATAGATAAGGTGGTTGGGGTACAGAATTAAGGATTGCGTGGAGCATTTATAATATGATTTTTGCACGCCTATAAAAGTTGTATCACAGGGGAGATGTGAACCACTTTGGTTGTGTAGGGGCAAAGAGAGAAATCTCTGGTCACCTTCTGAAGGTTCCCTGAAAATGAACTGACCAAAGGCAGAATAGCAGGAGACAAATGTGTACAGATGTATTTTAATGTGCATTGCATAGGGGAAACCGCAGGAGACTGGCTACTTGACACCCCAGAGGGATACAGATGCTTAGGCACCTTCATAGGAAAGGGGAAGTGGACAATTTGAGAAAAGGGAGTGATTTTTAGGGGGAAATGAATGGGTCTAGTTATTAGATGATGGTTAGTAAATAATTTTCTTTGCAAATTAAACAGGATAGAGAGCAGACAATGGTTTGGAATCAATTTTATCTGGACTCCAGGTGTTATCTGGACTCCCGGATAATTTTTTGATTTATTGTTGTGTGTGTGTGTGTGTGTGTGTCGGAGTCTCACTGTGTCTCCCAGGCTGGAGTGCAGTGACACGCTCATGACCAGCCCAGCATCGACCTGCTGGGCTCAGGTGATCCTTCTGCCTCAGCCCTCCAAGCAGCTGGAACCACAGGCATGCACCACCACGCCCAGCTAATCTTTTGATTTATTGTGGAGATGAGGTCTCCCCAAGTTGTCCAGGCTGGTCTCGAATTCCTGGGCTCAGGCAATCCTCTCACCTTGGCCTCCTAAAGTTACAGGTGTGAGCCACCGCGCCTGGCATATTTGTGTGTATTACAGTTCAGTGAAGGCGGACCCAGGGTCATGTTGATTACAGTGGTGACCCCTGTGCTGCCCAGCACAGGCCTGGCACACAGTAGGTGCACAGGAAATGTTTGTAGAATGATTGCTTTATTTTTTACATTGATTGATTGATTGAGTTGAAGTCTCACTCTGTCACCCAAGCTGGAGTGCAGTGGCATGCTCACGGTCACTGCAGTCTCGATCTGCTGGGCTCAGGTGATCCTTCTACCTCAGCCTTCCAAATAGCTGGAACCACAGGCATATGCCACATCACTCCCGGATAATTTTTTGATTTATTGTTGAGATGAGTTCTCACCAAGTTGTCTAGGCTGGTCTCGAACCTGTGGACTCAGGCAATACTCTCACCTCGGTCTCCCAAAAAGCTGGGATTACAGGCTTGAGCCACCATGTTTGCCCTCCTCCCCTACCCTGGGGAGGTGAATCCCCCCCCCCCTCTTACTTTTAAGTAAACTATATTTTCCAGTCTCACTTCTGTGCAATTCTTTGCATCCTATGCATGGCACCAGATCACACATTCCTCCCCCGCTCCCGGCATGGGTCTGACTTAACAGGGTGGCTTGGGATAAACTGCTACAAAGCCACTTCCCACTCACCTCCTATCTTCCCAGGGAGGCGTCACGGGACATTTCTTGGCATTTCCTGGGTTCTGGCACCATAGGAGGCTTCCTGCTTCCCTTTCCCCCTAGGGTGCAGCTGCAGGCTATGACACTGCATGTCTGCAGCAGGGAATCAGCTCCCCAGTCATACGGTGTCCACTACTTGTGTTTCATTATCACGTCCTTGGCCCCTTTGTTTCAAAGTTATTCTGTGGGACAGAAAAGGGACATGGGGAATTGGCACCTTTGCTGCTCTTGCTGTCCATATAAATAAGAAACTGATGATCAAAGACTTCTTTCTTTACCTGCCAAATCTATCAGTCTTTTTTTATTTGAAGCAGGATCTCCCTCTTGTCCAGGCTGGAGTGTAGTGGCACAATTATGGCTCACCCCAGCCTTGACCTCCTGGGCTCCGGCAATCTTCTTGCCTCAGCCTCCTCAGTAGATGGGACTACAGGCGCGTACCACCATGCCTGGCTAATTTTTTTATTTTTAGTAGACACAAGGTCTCGCTATGTTGCCGAGGCTGGTCTTGAACTTCTGGGCTCAAGCAATCCTCCCAGCTCAGCCTCCCAAAGTGCTGAGATTACAGGCATGAGCCACTGAGCCCAGACTGTTAGTCTTGCTTGACAGCAAGAAGCCACATGGCAGGGAGATATTGAGACCGTGACACAGAGTTATTATGAAATCTTGGCAAGCCCAATGGGAACTTGGGAACAAAGGTCTTGCCCTTGAGGAGTCTTACACTGGGAAGGAATGTTCTGGTCACTGACTGAGAAGTGCACCATCTGACCTCCCAAGTCGTGGCAGATTCTGAAGGTATTACTGTAGCCGGAAGCAGAGTGGAGCTAACTGCCTTCTGTGCTGAACAGCAGGTTCTCTCTTAAAGAGAGATCAGAGCCTCATGTCTTCATGGTTGCCCCACCCCAGAACTGAAGCAGTACCCATTGGCTGCCAGGGCCCTTTGCAAGGGTACATGCCTCACATTGCTGCTGCAGCACTTGGTGAGTTACTTCCTCTCTCTCTGAGTCAGAATGCTCATATGGGATGTTATCTTAAGCTGATTTTAGCCCCTTGACTCAAAGTTATTCCATGGGACAAGGGATGTGGAGAATTGGCACCTTTGCTGCTCTTGCTGTCCACACAAGTAAGAAACTGATGATTAAGAGAGAACCTGCCATTTCTTTCTTTACCTGCCAAATCTGTCAGTTTTAATTATGGTCTAATTGAATAATTCATGGGCCAGGCACGGTGGCTGTAATCTACCTGTAATCCTAGCACTTTGGGAGGCAGAGGTGGGAAGATTGCTTGAGGCTGGGAGTTTAAGACTAACCTGGGCAACAGAGTGAGATGTCATTTGTACAAAAAAAAAAAAATACAAAAATTAGCGGGGTGTGGTGGCGCATGCCTGTAGTCCCAGCTACTAAGGATCATTTGAGCCCAGGAGCTCGAGGCTACAGTGAGCTGATTGCACCACTGTGCTCCACCCTGGACAACAGAGTAAGTCAGTCTCTCTCTCTCTCTCTCTCTCTTTCTGTCCTTTCTCTCCATAGAGCCTATATATGGAACTAGAGGACTTGAATAACATTTATTCAATAAAAGAATGTGTTTGTGTTATTGCTGTTGCTCTAGTTGTTTTTATAATTGTTTTTGTAATAGTTACAGCTATTATATTATACTTCAACTTCCCATCTTCTCTCTGGATTTATCAAAAGATTCTTAGATGTGACACTAGAAACATAAGCAAGAAAAAAAAATAGATAATTTGGGTTTCAAAACAACCCACAGAATGGGAGAAAATATTTGCAAATCATATGTCTGATAAAGAACTTATATCCAGAATATACAAAGAATCCCTACAATTCAATGATAAGACAAGCTGGGCGTGGTGGCTCACACCTGTAACTCCAGCACTTTAGGAGGTCGAGGTGAGAGGATTGCCTGAGCCCTGGGGTTTGAGTCCAGCCTGGGTAAGTTGGCAAGACCTCATCTCTACAATAAATAAAAAGATTATCCAGGCATGGTGGTGCTTGCCTGTAGTCCCAGCTACTAGGGAGGCTGCGGATCTCCTGAGCCCAGCAGGTTGATATTGCAGTGGCCATGATCGTGCCACTGCACTCCAGCTTGGTGGACAGAGTGAGACTCCAACTAAAAAAAACCTCCCAAAACAAAAAAAGA
This sequence comes from Carlito syrichta, assembly GCF_000164805.1. Classification (NCBI taxonomy): domain Eukaryota; kingdom Metazoa; phylum Chordata; class Mammalia; order Primates; family Tarsiidae; genus Carlito; species Carlito syrichta. The sequence continues at coordinate 157,657 of NW_007253292.1, forward strand.
TAAGACAAATAAAAATAATAAGACTGCTATAATTCAACAATAAGACAAATAATAACACAATTAAAAATAGGCAAAGGATTTGCGTAGATATTTTTCCAAGAAAGATATACAAATGGCTAATATGCAATGAAAAGACGCTTGCCATCATTAGTCATCGGGGAAGTGCAATTCAAAGCCACAATGAGACACCACTTCATACCCACTAGGAATTTAAAAAGTGAGTCAAGTGTGATGAAAATGTGGAGAAGTTGGCACCCTCATACCTTGCGGGTGGGCATGTCAAATGTTGCAGCCACTTTGGAAAACAGCCTGGCAGTATCTCAGTTAACCATAGAGTTATCATATGAGCAAAAAGCACAGGGATTAGAAAGGAAGAATTAAGATTGTCCTTACTGGCAATGACATGATTGTCTACATAGACAATTCTAAGGAATCTACCAAGACACAAAACAACAAAAACACTAAAAACTCCAAAACTAAACAACAACAAAACTTCCTAGACCTAACAAGCAGAAAACAAAACACATAAAATAATTAATTGTATCTCCTGTATACTAGAAATAAACACCAAAATTAGAAATATAATCAATACCAAATACATTATTTTTGAATTGTAGTCTCACACTCTGTTGCCCAGGCTGGAGTACAGTGGCATGCTCACAGCCACTGTAGCCTCGACTCACTGGACTCAGGTGATCCTTCTGCCTCAGTCTCCCAAGTAGCTGGAAGCACAGGTGTGTGCCACCATGCCTGGCTAATTTTTTAAATTTATTATAGAGACGAGGTCTTGCCATGCTGCCCCTGCTGGTCTCGAACCCATGGACTCAGGCCATCCTCTGGCCTCTGTCTCCCAAAGTGCTGGGATTACAGGTGTGAGTCACCACACCTGGCTGACTTTTCTAAATTTTATATGGAAGGGCAAAGGAACTAGAAAAGGTAAAATGATTTGATAAAAGAGGAAAAAAGTGGGAGGAGTCAATCTAACCAGTTTCAAGACTTGTATAAGTGTAGTAATCAAGGCTGTGTGGAATTATTGGTGGAGAAATAGATACATAAATCAGTGGGTCAAGGCCAGTTGTGGTGACTCTTGCCTGTAATTCCAGCACTCTGGGAGGCCAAGATGTGAGGATTGCTTGAGCCCAGGAATTCGAGTCCAGCCTGGGCAACATAGTGAGATCTCATCTCTACAAAAAAAAAAAAGAAATTAGCTAGGTGTCATTGCTCATACCTATAGTTCTAACTACTTGGGAGGTTGAGGTGGAAAGATCTCTTGAGCCCAGAAGGTTGAGGCTGCGATAAGCTGAGATCATGCCACTGTATTCCAGCCTGGGCGACAGAGTGAGACTCTGACTCATAAAATAAACAAATACATACATAAACAAATGGGACCGAATAGAGAACTCAGAAGTAGACCCACATGAATGCATATGTCCTGCTGATTTTTGACACAGGTGCAAAAGCAATTCAATGGAGGAAAGACAGACTATTAACAAATGACACTACTCACCTCATCAACAAGGGTACCTGCATAATCAATGCTTGTATACCTAACCCTTAATTGTACCCCACATCTTTATAATTTAAAAAAACCAAACGAACAAATGGCACTGAGCAACGGGACTCCATAGACAAAAAAACCCCCAAACAATATCAAAACAAATCTCAAAAAACAAAACCAAAAAAAAACAAACCCATAAAGAACTTCATTCTCTTTCCTCTCTCTCACCTTATGTAAAAACAAACTCAAAATGGATCACAGACTTAAATGCAAAATATAAAACTATAAAATGTTCAGAAAAAAACATACAAGAAAATCTTTGACATCTGAGGCTCGGCAACATGTGACGACTGAAGCATGGTCCTTGAAAGGAAAATTTGATAAAAGGGATGTTAGCCAAATGAAAAACTTTTGCTCTAGAAAAGACCCTGTTGGAAGGTTGAACAGCTAGACTACAGTCTGGGAGAAAATATTTGCAAAGCATATATTTGATAAAGGGTTATTATTTGGAAAGTGTAAAGTATGCTCAAAACTCAAGAGCAAAAAAATCTAATTAGAAAATGGGCAAAAGACAGGAAGAGACATTTCACTGAAGAGGATATGCAGATGACAAGTAGGCGAATAAAGATGTTCAGGTTTGCTCAGTGGCAGTATTGGAGCCCATGAGGTTTATCTAAGGTATGATTATTGCTAACTGAAAACTTCCCCCAATACCCTGCTGTGACAACTTGCAGTATAGTCAGCATTGGTAATTTTTGACAGTCTCTATGGAGACTGAAATAGTGAACAAAAAAAAAAAATGCCAGGAGCAGTGGCTCATGGCTGTAATCCTAGTGCTTTGGGAAATTGAGGCAGGAGGATCACTTGGATTGCCAGGAGTTCGAGACCAGCCTGGGCAACACAGTGAGACCCCATCAATACAAAAAGAAAATAAGAAAAAAAGAAGGGGAAAGATATTCAACAACATTACACATCAGGGAAATGCAACTTAAATCAGGATTGCAATACAAATAAAATAAAAGTGGTAGCCGGGCGTGGTGGCTCATGCTTATAATCCTAGCATGTTGGGAGACCAAGGCGAGAGGATGACTTGAGTCCAGGAGCTCAACACAGCAAGACCTTGTCTCTACAAAAAAATTAAAAAATTAGCTGGGCATGGTGGCGCACACCTGTAGTCCCAACTACATGGGAGGCTGAGGCAGAAGGATCGCCTAAGCCCAGGAGGGCAAGGCTGTGGTGAGCCATGATTGTATCACTACACTTCAGGGTGGGTGACAGAGTGAGACTACAACTCAAAAAAAAAAAAAAGTATCAAAATGGCTAAAAAACATTACCAAAGACTGGCAAAGATGCAGAGAAACTGGATCATTTATACAGTACTCTGGAAGTTTCTATAAAAATGTAAACATTCGAGTACCATACAACCCAATAATTGAATTGGTGGGCATGGATTCAAGACAACTGAAAATTTATATTCACACAAAGACTGATGATGAGTATGTTGCTTTATTTCTTTTTACTTTTTTTTTGAATTGGGGTCTAACTCTGTCGTCCAGGCTGGAGTACAGTGGCACAATCACAGCTCATCGCAGCCTTGACCTCCTAGGCTCAGGCAATTCTTCTGCCTCATCCTCCCAAGTAGCCAGGACTACAGGCTGGCACCACCATGTCCAGCTAATTTCTTGATTTTCTTTTTTTGTAGAGACGAGGTCTCATCATGTTCTCTGGGCTGGTTTTGAACTCCTGGGCTCACGTAATACTTCTGCCTTGGCCTCCCAAAGTGGTGGGCTCACACCACCACACCTGGTTGTGATAATGAATCTTTATAGCAGTTTATAGCTGCTTATTTTGTAATAGCCAAAACTAACCCAGAGGACCTTCAACTGGTGAATAAACTATGAAATATTTATACCATGAAATGCCATTCAGTAATAAAAGAAATAAACTATTGATACACATAATAACCTGAAGGAATCTCCAGAGAATTGTATAGAGTGAAAAAAAAAAAAAAAAGCCAGCACTGAAAGGTTACATACTGCACGGTTCTACATAACATTCTTTTTTTTTTTTTTTTTTTTTAAGTCAGAGTCTCACTCTGTCACCCAGGCAGGAGTGCAGTGGCATGCTCATAGCCACTGCAGCCTCGACCTGCTAGGCTCAGGTGATCCTTCTGCCTCAGTCTTCCAAGTAGTTGGAACCCGGCTAATTTTTAAAAAAATTATCGTAGAGATGAGGTCTTGACATATTGCCCAGGCTGGTCTCAAACCCCTGGGCTCAGGAAATCCTCTCACCTCTGCCTCCCAAAATGCTGGGATTACAACCACTGTGCCCAGCATTACATTCTTGAAATGACAAAATTATAGAAATGGGAACAGAGTTGCACTTGCAAGGGACTGGGGTGGGGTGGGGTGGGGAGGGAAGTGGGTGTGGCCATAAGGGGCAGCCTGAGAGATCCCTGTGGTGATGGCAATGTCCTGTATTAAGGCCAATATCCTGGTTGTGATTTGCAAAATGTCACCATTGGAGGAAATTGGGTTAAGGACACGCAGGACCTCACTGTTCTTTTTTACAGCACTATGCGAATCCATCATATCTCAAAATAAAAGGTTTAATTGAAAAGTAAATAAAACAGGAAAGTCTGGGGGCCAAAGCGATGAGTCCTTGCTGCAGCGGGGAGTGGCCCTTGGGTCACATAGTGGAATGCAGTCGCCTAAAACTCCCATTCAGACCTGACACTCACAGGTGGCCTGTTCCTTATCTGCCTTTCAGGAAATGGGATCAAAGGGTTACTTGGAACAGGTGAAAATCCCATCAGTAAACGGGCTCGTTTACAGGGAGTATGAATGAGTAGCCGAATACTTTTGTGCCAAGGACCAGGCAAGGAAATCGGATTTTAAGAGAGCATATGCTCCCCTCCACCGCATGGGGGAGCCAGAATCAACGTCAATTACTCAGAAGTGGGAACCACGTGCGAGTCAAACCAGCTGTGATAGTCTGGCGGGCCTGAGCACACAGCTTAGGGAAACTTTAAAAAAAAAAAATCAATTTAAACTCAGATAATTATCTAAATGAACAGGCTCCGGATGGATTTTCTCTCTCCAGTGTGGTTTGCTCAATCCTGCAGCCTCTGATGGCTGCTGGCATTGTCTGAGTTTGGAGGTCCCTAATCACGGGGCGCCTTCTGCAAGCTGAGTTTCCTCGCTTGGTGGGAACACCACAATCTGCCCCCTCCCATGGCCTGGGTCAGGATCTTCTGGTCTGTTTATCACCCTCTGGTATCCCACACAGGGACAGAGTAAATGTAGGAACTGCCCATGGGACCATCTTCTGGTGAGCACCACCTCTTATAACACAGAAAACTCATAGGAGGTGTAGGTGACTGATTTATCTTCTGCCTTCCAGTCTGTTGGGGTCACCACAGAGATGCTGAAATAGAGACCGAGCGCTTAATTTACAGACACCGACACCAAAGTACAAGTTATAAAAGGAGAGGTTTATTAACTAAGAGTCGGGCTGGTGGTCACTTGCCTGCTGGACAAGGGGCTCCCATTAGCTGCAGGGGCTTGCTTAAATGGGGCTAAACCACATTGGGACTATTCAAGTGGGTCAAACCGCAACATCCTGGAGGCCTAGGTACTTTTAAAGCAATGTAAGCGGGGTTTACAGAAGCGAAAAAGAAAAAAAGCTGTTAAACAGTTTAACCTAGCCAGCAAGTGCTGTTGCCAATTTTCAGGAAGGGAACTTTTTTTTTTTAAACTGTGTAAAGGTCGAGTACATGCTTAGCCTAATTTTTGACATTGTAGATGTTTTTTTAAGCCCCCTTTCACATTCCCCCCTTTCAGTTGTTCCTGGAGTCAAATCATTGACTTTTTATACAGGGGATTATATTGAGTTTTAAGGACAAATAATTTTACTGATGGCACATTACTTTTAATATAACCAAGGAGGCTTATGTATGGGTCTTGGTTTTTTAAAGGAGCAATAGTTTTGTACCCCCATGCAGCACAGTGGTATTGTCCTGCTTTGTGGCAACAGGCTGGTCCCGATGTCGGGCAAGCATAAAAACCAACAGATTTAAGTCCTTTTTTTTTTTTTTGAGTTGGAGTCTCACTCTGTCACCCAGACTGGAATGCGCTGCTGGGCTCTGGTGATCCTTCCGCCTCAGCCTTCCCAGTAGCCGGAATTACAGGCATGCGCCACCATGCCCAACTGATTTTTTGATTTATTGTAGAGATGAGATCTTGCTGCCCAGGCGGGTCTCGAACCCACGCGCTCAGGCAATCCACTCACCTCAGCCTCCCAAAGGTGTGGGATTACAGGCTGAGCCACTGAGCCCGGCTAAGTCCTTTTTTTTTTATAAGCTAAGGTGTCACATTTGTCAGTGTGTGTGTCCCTGAGGGTTAGACCTGGCCATAGTTTACAAAGGTCAAAATTAAGGACAGGCTGCCCGCTTTTTTTGTAGGTGGCAATTATGGTCTCAGTGACAGTATTTTTCAGTTTTCAGGAATAGTTTCCTGGAGTATAGGGATTATGCAGGTTAGGCCAATAGGCCTCAAGCTGGGGAAAGTATGCAAGGAATATGATTAAGATACCGGGGCCAAAAAAGTCTTATCTTAAGAGGATTTTTTTTAGTAGCTGGTTTGACGACTTTTAATGTTTCCAGGGGCGCGGTGGTGGCTGCCTTTACTTGTGAATGATGAATCCCGGGGTGGACACCGCTGACTTTGACGGCTGTAGGAGTAGTAAGGATCATTAGGTGGGGCCCTTTTTACCTTGGTGTGAGAGCCTCAGCTTTGTGCCATTTTATCCAGACCTGGTTACCGGACTGGAATGGGTGTGGATGTTCTGGAACCGGTTTCTGGAAGGCTACCTGCAAAGTCTCAGTGACAGCTTGCTGAACTCTTTGAAGAGCCTGTAGTGACTGAAGCAAATTATGGTTAGACAGTTTTAGTGTTTTTTTTAGTCCAATTTGTGGAAGTAATGGCAGGGGCCGTCCAAACAGAATTTTGAAGGGGGTCAGACCCTTGATGTAGGGGGTACACCTGGCCCTTAAGAGGGCATAGGGAAGGAGTGTTATCTAACCTTTGCCAGTCTCCAGGGTTAATTTGGTTAAGGTCTCTTTAAGTGTCCGATTTATTTATTTATTTTTTTACCTGTCCTGAGCTCTGGGGATGATAAGCACAATGTAAGTTTCAATTTATCCCCAAGGTTTTTGCAATACCTTCAGTAAGTTTAGAAATAAATGCTGGGCCATTATCTGAGCCTATTGAGATAGCTAGACCATATCTTGGTATGATGTTATTTAAGAGTTTTTTTTACTGTTACAGAAGCAGTTTCAGCTTTTGTAGGAAATGCCTCGACCGATCCTGAGAAGGTGTCTATTAAGACCAATAGGTATTTGTATCTATATTGTCTAGGTTTGACTTTTGTAAAGTCTATTTTTTAATGTCTCCCGGGGGTTAGTCCCCTATTTTGGACCCCTTGGGTGGATACACGGACCTTAGCATTATTAGTCTGCTGGCATGACAGCAGTGAGTTCCTAGGTGAGCTGGTCTAGATGAGGGAGATAGAATTTTTTTTATAAGTTCAGTTAGTTTTGTCCTTCCCAAATTAGTACCTTTGTGAAGCTGCCTTAGGATTTGTTGTCCCAGGACTCGAGGGAGGAAGGTTTTGCCATCCTGCAGTTGAAACCATCCATCTGAGTTTGAGGTTGTCGGCAATTTTGTGTAGCGAGGAGGTTTTTTTTTTGTATATTTTGGTGGCTCACATAGAACTGGAAGAGGCAGCATCAGCAGGCAGGTGGTTCTGCGGTAAGCAGCTTTTCTGGTTGCTTGATCTGCTTTTTTATTTTTTATTGCCATTTTTTAGTTTCTTTTTTTTTTTTTTGGTGGCCTGGGCAATGGATGATGGTGACCTGTTTAGGGGCCCATATTGTTGCCAGGAGGTCTAAGACCTCCGTTTTATTTTTTATAGTTTTCCCCTCTGCGGTGAGCAATCTCCGCTCCCTGTAAATTGTCCCATGAATGTGTGCAATTGTAAACGCGTACCTGCTGTCAGTGTAGATGTTGATAACTTTTTTTTTTACCTGCTTTTAGGGCCTTGGTTAGAGCAATCAGTTCTGCTTTTTGGGCCAATGTTCCCTACAGAAGAGAATCAGCCTAAATAGTGTCCTGTAGAGTAACCACTGCTGCCCCTGCATACCTTACCCCATTCTGGATGAAACTGCTGTCATCCGAGAAAAGCGATAGGTTGGGGTTTGTTCTCGGGACATCAGTTAGGTCCCAGCGCAGCTTCTGGAACTCAGTTGTTTTATAACAACAATGTGGTGGCCCTGTGGGACTTTTTTCCGGTAGTAAAGTTGCAGGGTTCAAGCTGGGGATATGCTGGAACTTGATGTGGGGTTGATCTAAAAGCAGCGCTTGATAATGAGCTATTTGGGCGCTTGACATCCATTTGTAAGGGGCCCCTCGGAGTAAGGACTCCACTGCATGTGTGGCCATGACAGTCAGATTCTGCCCCAATGTTAGTTTGTCTGAGTCCTTTACTAACATGGCAATGACTGCTATAACCTGCAGGCAGGGTGGTCAGCCCGAGGCTACCAGGTCCAGTTTTTTTTGACAGGTATGCTACTGGCCTGTTCCATGGGCCGAGTTTTTGGGTTAGGACCCCCTGGGTGATGCCTCATCTTTCATCCACATAAAGGTAGAAAGGTTTTTCAATATCTGGTAAGGCCAGGGGTGGAGCTGAGACCAGGGTGGTTTTAAGGGCTTGGAAAGCTTTATCCCCCTCTGATGTCCATTTAAAGTTAGCCTCTGGTCCCTTGGTTATTTTATAGAGGGGTTTTGTGAGTTTACAAACTTAGGGATTTATAGTCGGTAGTATCCTACAGCTCCCAAGAATTCCCGGACCTGCCTTTTGCTTCCTGGGGCTGGGATGCCTGTTATAGCCCGAATGTGCTGGGCAGTCGGGATTTTTTATTTCCCTCGAGGTTATATCCAAGGTATGTGGCTACAGTCACACAGAGCTTTTTGCTGACACCTCTTTGCTGACACCCTATATCCCAGAGTCTGAAGTTTTTTAAGCAGGTGCCTGGTGGCACACAGGCACTCACCTTCTGATGTGGCTGTGATTAATAGATCATCTATATACTGTAGTAGAGTCACTTTAGGGTGCTGTTGCCGGAAAGCTTGGGGGTTTTGGCGGAGAGCTTCATTGAACAGTGTGGGAGAGTTTTTAAATCTTTGTGGGAGTCATGTTTAAAAGCAAACAAAGGTTGGCTCTGTTCAGCCAATGGGATGCTGAAGAAGGTATCCTTAAGGTCCAGGACAGTGTATACCTGCCTCTCTGGAGTTAACCTGCTGAGGAGGGTGTATGGGTTGGGGACTGTGGGATGGATATCCTCCACTCGCCTGTTGACCTCCCTGAGGTCCTGGACAGGGCGGTAGTCCCTTGTGCCCACCTTTTTGACAGGAAGAAGCGGGGTGTTCCAGGATGAGTGGCACGGCACTAGAATCTCAGCTTCCTGGAGACGCTGGATGTGGATTGCTATGCCTTTTTGGGCCTCTGGGGTTATAGGGTACTGTTTTATCCTAATGGGTGTTGTCTGACTTTTGAGATGTACAACTGGCAGTTGATGGGATGCCAGCCCAGGGGAGTTTAATTTGGCCCAGACTTGGGAAACTCAGTCTGCAGCCGGGCCAGCAGTATGGCATTTGAAGAGCCAAGAGGGGCCCCACCTTCTGTTAACATGTATTTTTTTTACTTAGGAAAACAGTAACAAGAATTTTTTTTATGTCCCAGGTGAGTTTAGGATTACTGCTGTCATGGTTTTTTTAAAAACCTATGTTGGCCTTAAGCTTGTGTAAGAGGTCACGTCTCAGGAGCGGGTATGGGCAGTCTGGCATTACTAGGAATAAATGAGTTACTTTTTCTTTTTTTCAAATTTATTGTGTTTTCAGTGGTCCAGGGGCATAATTGAGTCTCGGTTGTCCCCTGGACCAAGGAATACTTATTCTGAAGCAGGCCATTATACTTTTGGAGGACTGAATATTCAGTCCCTGTGTCCACTAAGAAGTGGACAGGCCTTCCCCCCACCAGAAGTTTCACCCTGGGCTGCGGGGGGAATTGACGGAGCCCCGGCTCTGTCAGTCAGTTTGTAATTGAAGCACAGGAGTAGATTTTGGTGGGCACCCCCCAGAGGGCACTCTTGTGGTCGGGGTGGCCTGTCTGGGCAGTCTTTTACCCAGTATCCAATTTTTCTTACAGTAAGCACATTGATTTTTTGTTAGTGGAGTTTTTCACCTGGTGTCGGTTTCTGTTTTCCCTGTTGGCTGCTTGGGTTTGACTTCCTGTAAAGCTGTTGTTGTTACTTTGGCCATCTTTTTGGTTTGTTGCTCTTTAAGTGAGTCGCTGTTATTATAGACCTTTTGGGCTACCTCAGTTAATTCTGATAAACTTTTTTCTTTAAATCTTTTAATTTTCTGTAATTTTTTTTATATCAGGGGCCGACTAGGAGACAAAGGCTATAATTAAAGCCCTCTGATTTTCTGGAGCCTTTGGGTCTATGGGAGTATATGTCTGATAGGCCTCCATAAGGCATTCCAGAAAAGCTGTTGAAGATTCCTGTGGGCCCTGAGTTACCTCACTTACCTTAGACAAATTTGTGGGCCGCCTGGTGGTGGCCTGGAGACCTCCCATTAGAGTCCGGCAATAGGTGGTGTGACACTCCCTACCGTGATTGGTGTTCAGGTTCCAATTAGGCCTCTCAGCAGGGAAGACACAGTCTACATGGTCCTGCTCTGCTGGTCTGCAGTCCGGTCCCAGGACCAATTTCCTTGCCTCCTGATGGATTTGTTCTCTTTTCTCTGCAGTAAAAAGGGCTTGGAGGAGCTGTTGGCAGTCATGCCAAGTGGGCTGGTGGGTGAAGAAAATGGTTTTTAAAGGTCTATGAGGCTCTGAGGTTTTTTAGAGAATGCCAGTTTTGTTGCTTCCAATTGTAAAGATCACTAGTAGAGAAAGGGACATAAACCATAAAAGGTTGACCCCCTGAACCTCCTGTGTCTAGTCCCAGGGCATGTCTCAGGGGGAGGACTGTGGAAGTTTGTGGTTCTGAGTTCCCTGAAGACGAGTTGGGGCTAGTCGGTTTATAGGGGCAGTTGGACCCTCAGGAGATGCATGGGGAAGAGGGGGATAAAGGGGCTGATACGAGGATCCACTCCTGGTGAGTGATGGGATGAGAACCTTTTGGGCCCCCTGCTCTTGTTCAGATGTAGAGGAGGGTGGGAGAATATCATCGTCCTCTGGTGGGCTCTGGAGGACAGGAGGTTTGGCTTTTGGAGTTTTCTGTAGGGCTAAAACACGAGAAGAATTAGCTTTCTTTTTGGCTTTTTAAAATTCATGATGGCTGCTTATTACCAGGAGGTACCAGGCAGTGATGTATGGGATCTGGTCTGAGTGGCGTTGATAGATGAACTGTCAGACCTTCCTTACTATGGCAGGGTTGAAGGTCCCCTCCGGTGGCCAGCTGAAATTAGGAAATGTGGGCCATTTGAGGGAACAAAAGGTGGTTAGGTTTCCTTGGTTTACCTGATAACCTGATTGCTGTGCCACTCTTTGGAAATCCTTGAAGTGTCACAAAACCAGTTGTAGAGAGTGTCAGGCTTAGAGCACTGCTGACCCATAATATCAATAGTAATGACAGACACAATAGTGACTAACACTGAACAAATAAAGACAATAACACGAACTGAACAGACAGACCTAACTCCCGAGGGCAGTACTGGAGGACCCAGTGATGTCTCACTGGGACATCAGACCCAGGAATTAGTGCTGCATCCAGCTTTCTTGCAGTTCCAACCAGAAGTGTGCACAAACAATACAGGAACTTGACTCACCTCTCAGAGGGCTCTGGGGATGTTGTCAGACTGTCAGAGACGACAATCAGTTGTTTGTGAGTCCACAGACTCACCAGGCCTGACAAACACTGAGGTTCACAGGTATGCAGACCCACAAGTTCAGCTGGTGATTGGGGCTGGGGATTTAGCTCTCAGATATCCTGGACAAGCCCCCAAATGAAATAGGGACCGGGCACCTAATTCACAGACACTGACACCAAAGTACAAGTTATAAAAGGAGAGGTTTATTAACTAAGAGCCATTCCAGTGACCACTTGCCTGCTGGACATAACAGTCCTACAGCAAGGGGCCCCCATTAGCTGTAGGGGCTTGCTTAAATGGGACTGAACCACATTGGAACTTTTCAAGTGGGCCAAACTGCAATATCCTGGAGGCTTAGGTACTTTTTAAGCAATGTAAGCGGGGTTTACAGATGTGAAAAAAAAGCTGTTAAACAGTTTAACCTAGCCAGCAAGTGCTGTTTCCAGTTTTCAAGAAGGGAATTTTTTTTTTAACTGTGTAAAGGTCAACTACATGCTTAGCCTAAATTTTGACATTATAGATTTTTTTAAAGCCCCCTTCCACAATGCACTGAAGGATTCACATTATATTAATAGGGGAGCAGTAAGTCCCCTACATACAAATGAGTTCTATGCTGAGAGCACATTTGTAAGTCCAACAAAGTTAGTCTGGGTACCCAATTAACTCAGCTGGCCTGATAGTACTTGAAACGGTGAAAAGCCAAGATGGACGACTAATGAAATAATCTAAACTAAAGGGCAGCCATTTTGACACTGCCTAGTTCTGTCATGTCTCTTAGCAAAATTACCTAGCATGCCACCTAATCACTAGCCAAGAACTCAATCAGTTTCTTAGAGGTAGCTATGGATAATTGCTTTACAAATCTCTCGTCAGCTTGTTGTGTATTAATCAGCCTTTCTATTCCCAGCATTTGCTCCCCAGTCAGAAAAGACTGAGTTAATCTAACCTGTCTTGGTCAGCCTTCAGTGACAGCCCACCAGCCCACCAGCCCACCTGCTGGAGTCACGAGATGTGTTGCCCAGGCATGAGAACTAGTAAGTCAACACCCAAGGATGCAGTTGTAGAGATTGTTACTAACCCTACTTCCCTATGGAAACCTTAAAAGCATCCTTACCCCACCTCACAGGGCCACGTTGCTTGCGCTGTCAGCCCCATTCAGACCCTAATCTGAATGTGAATCAACTCTTTTTTTTTTGGGTCGGAGTCTCACTGTCGCTCAGGTGGGAGTACAGTGGCATGCTCACAGCCACTGCAGCCTCGACCTGCTGGGCTCAGGCGATCCTTCTGCCTCAGCCTTCCAAGTAGTGGGAACCAGAGGCATGCGCCATCATGCCTGGCTAATTTTTAAAAAAAATATTATAGAGATGAGGCAATCCTCTTGCTTCTGCCTCCCAAAATGTTAGAATTACAGGGGAGGGGATAGCCACTGCGCTCAGCATAACATTCTTGAAATGACAAAATTATAGAAATGGGAACAGAGTCACACTTGCAAGGAACTAAGGGGGCTGGCGGGGGGGTGGTGGTGGAGGAAAGGGGATGTGGCCATAGGGGGCAGCCTGAGTGATCTCTATGGTGATGGAAATGTCTTGTCTTAATGCCAATATCCTGGTTGTGATTTGCACTACAGTTTTGCAAAATGTCACCACTGGGGGAAATTGGGTTAAGAATATGCAGGACCTTGCCATTATTTTTTTACAGCACTATGCAAATCCATAATATTGCAAAATAAAAAGTTTAATTTAAAAAATAAATAAAACAGGAAAGTCTGGGGGCCAAAGCGATGGATCCTTGTAGCCAGAAGTAGCTCTTTGGTCACATAGTGAAATGCAGTCGCCTTAAACTCCCATTCAGACCTGACACTCACAGGCAGCCTGTTCCTTACCTGCCTCTCAGGAAATGGAATCAAAGGCTTATTTGGAACAGGTGAAAATCCCATCAGCAAATGGGCTCGTTTACAGGGAATATTAATGAGGAGCTGAATCCCTTTGTAGCTGGAACCACAGGCAAGCACCACCACACCCAGATGATTTTTTTAAAATTTATTTATTGTAGTGATGAGGTCTTACCATGTTGCTCATGCTGGTCTCAAGCCTCTGGGCTCAGGCAATCCTCTTACCTCTACCTTCTCCCAACTTTTATTTACTGATAGCACCCTCCTCCAGTATGTTGATGATTTATTATTGAGTAGACCAACTCTTTCGCTTTCAGCAGGATACAGTGACTCTTCTTACTTTCCTTTGTAACAAGAGATATTAGGGGTCCCTTTCTAAGGCTCAGTTAAACTTAAAAGAGTTTACTTATCTGGGATTTCAACTGAGTCCAGAACATAGAACCATAACTACCCAGAGAAAACAGCTTATTGATTCTCTACCATTTCCCAAGTCCAAGAAAGAGCTTCATGCATTTTGGGGGGCTCACAGGTAATTTCAGAATCTGGATTCCTAACTATGGTCTCATAGCTAAACCTCTGTACGTGGCAACTCGGAGTCTAGAACATGAGTCTCTAAACTGGCATTCTCTGGCACAAAATGCGTTCATTATCCTTAAAAAGGTTCTAACTTGGGCTCCAGTCCTAGCCCTGCCTAATCTTCAAAATAATCTTCTCCTCCACACAACAGAGAGTGGAGGGGATAGCACTATTAGGACTATTAGGACAAAAGTTTGAACCAGACCTTAAAACCATGGCTTTTCTTTCAGAACAGCTGGACAACATGGCAAAGGGATGGCACCCTGCCTTAGAACATTAGCTGCCACAGCCATGCTAACACAGGAGGCTAGCAAACTTATTTATGGTCAGCATGTGGATGTGTACTTCCCACGCTAGGTTATAGACATTTTATTTTTTTCCTCTTTTAAAAAAATATTTTATTTTAAAGATGTGGAGTATAATTCAGGATTAGGTATACAAGTGGACATTGTGTGGGTAAAGTTTGGGTCTCCCTTTTGGCCCCATTTTGCCTAGTTGGAGATCAGGTAACCTTATTGATGCTGTGTCCCCACCCCCATCCAGGCAGTAACCTGCTACTGCCAATTCCTTTGTTAAGTATCATGGTAAATGTTCAGAGTTTGCTTATGAGTGAGAACATGTGGCACTCAGTTCTTTGTTTCTGTGGTCAATCACTGAGCATTATAGACTCTAAATCCATCCAAGTTGCTGTGAAGTCCATTTATTTGTCCTTTATGGCTGCATAATATTCCATCATGTATATGTACTACATTTTTTTAGTCCAGTCCAGTTTCGATGGGCAGCACGGTTGATTCCATGTTTTTGCTATTGTGAATTGTGCTGCAGTAAACATGTATGTGCAGTATCTTTTTTGTAGACTGCTTTGAGTTCTTCTGGGTATCTTCTCAGTAGGAGGATTGCTGGGTCATATGAAAACTCAATTTCTGGTTATTTTAGAAATCACCACATTGTTTTCCAAAGAGGGTGCTCTAGTTTGCATTCCCACCAGCAGTGTAGAAGCGTTCCTTTTTCTCTGCACTCTCACCAGCATCTGTTGTTTGTTTTATTAATAATGGCCATTCTTACTGGGGTTAGGTGGTATCTCAATGTGGTTTTGATTTGCATTTATCTGAGGATGAGTGAGGCTGAGCACTTTTTCATGTATCTGTTGGCTGACTGTATATCTTCCTTTGAGATATAGACATTTTAAACAATAATACTTATAGCTTTCTCATTAGCTCATGCCTACCAGATACCAGACTCTTCTGGTGGGAAATCCTAACACTACCATCTAAAAATCTAACACCCTGAACTTGGCTACTCTCCCCATGCCAGAACCTAGAGCGCATTCCTGCCCAGAGACTTTAGAAACCTCTAGGGCAGTCAGAGAAGATTTAACGGATGTTCTCCCCTCAGACCCAGAGTATGTGTGAAACATAGATGGGAGTAGCTTTATTCTTTTTTTTTTTTTGAGTTGGAGTCTCACTCTGTCACCTAGGCTGGAGTGCAGTAGCATGCTCACAGCCACCCCAGTCTCAGCCTGCTGGACTCAGGTGATCCTTCCACTTCAGCCTTCCAAGTAGCTGGAATCACAGGTGTGTGCCACCATACCTGGCTAATTTTTTAATTTATTGTAGAGATGAGGTCTCACCATGTTGTTCAGGTTGGTCACAAACCTATGGGCTCAGGCAATCCTCTTGCCTCAGCTTTATTCTTTTTTTTTTTTTTAGTTGGAATCTCACTCTGTCACCCAGGCTGGAGGGCAGCGGCATGCTCCCGGCCCCCACAGTCTCGACCTACTGGGTTCCAGCGATCCTTCTGCTGCAGCCTTCCAAGTAGCTGGAACTGCAGGTGTGCGCTACCATGCCTGGCTAATTTTTGATATTGTATAGACGAGGTCTTGCCAAGTTCCCCAGGTGGGTCTCAAACCTGCAGGCTCAGGCAATCCTCTTGCCTTGGCCTTCCAAAGTGCTGGGATTACAGGCTGAGCCACCAAGCCCGGCCAGCTTTATTCTTAATGGTGAAAGAAAAGCAGGTTATGTTATTATGACTACTACTGAAGTTATAGAAAGTGCGTCTCTACCTCCGGGTACTTCTGCTCAAAAGGCAGACCTCATTGCTTTAACTTGGACACTTGCTTTGAGCAAAGACAAAAGGCCTAACAGATACACAGACTTGAAGTATGCATTTCCTATCCTGCATTCCCACGCAGCTATCTGGGAGGACAACTTGTTAAGGCAGCCCAGCTTCCAGCCCAGGGGTCAGTAATACACTGCAAAGGACACCAGCAATCACACAGTGTGGAGGCACTAGGAAATTACAAAGCCAATAGAGTGGAGGCTAAGAAAGCAGCCTTTGCTCTCTGTCTGGCCACTGAAGCACTGGTTATACCCTCAGTCATCTCTGAATATTCAGAGGAAGAAATATAGCATCTACAGTGGTGAGGGGCTGTAGAAAAAGGGCCAGGAGAACTTTAACACTTCAGAGAAAACTTGTCCTACCCATTAGCCAGGAGGATGAAATTCCCATGTGCCTCCATAACTCATTACATATTGGAAGAGAGCCTTTATATAAGCTCCTAAGCATTCAGATCATGTGCTCCATTTGAAATTTTAAGTTAGGCCAGGCGCAGTGGCTCATGTCTGTAATCCCAGCACTTTGGGAGGGCAGGCGAGAGAATTGCCTGAGCCTAGGGATTCAAGACCAGCCTGGGAAACTTGACAAGACCTCAACTCTACAATAAAACAAAAAATTAGTCAGGTATGGTGGTGCACGTCTGTAGTTCCAGCTACTCGGGAGGCTGAGGTGGAAGGAAAACCCCTGAACCCGGCAGGTCGAGGCTGTGGTGGCCATCAGTGTGCCATTGTACACCAGCCTGGGTGACAGAGTGAGACTCCAACTCAAGAAAAAAAAAATTCTAAGTTAAACTCTATCACCTAGGCCTGCCCCAACTGCAGAACTGTCCGTCCCCAGGGGTATTTAACACCACCTCTTTCTCTCCCTACTCATCAACTAAGGGAACACCTGCCAGGACAGGACTGGCAACTTGACTTTACTCATATGCCCGAGTACAAGAAATATAAATATCTATTGACCTTCACTGATGCCTTTTCGAGCTGACTGGAGGCCTTTCCTATAACCTGAGAAAAGGCATCAGAAGTTTCACAGGCTCTCATATGTGATATTATTCCTCATTTTGGCTTTCCTAATTCCTCCCAAAGTGACAATGGTATGACCTTTACCTCCCATATAACACAGCAGGGTTCAGAAACCCTTGGCATAGACCTTAATCTCCATGTAGCCTACCATCCCAAATCCTCAGGGAAAGTGGAAAGGCTCATTCCACTCTTAAGCAACATCTAACCAAGCTATCTATGGAATTTAAACAGGGATGGCCACAACCTTGGCCTATGGCTCTCCTAAGGATCAGAGTCAATCCCAAAGCTCCTCTGTTCCTCAGTCCCTTTGAACTCATGTATGGGTGGGTTTCTTACTCCAGCCTGGGGTACCTATGGAGACTCCTTCCTTGGAAAATTACTTTCCAGTCTTAGAACTGGCCAGAAAGCTTTTAAGAGACTATGCTGACCAACGTCTTCCTGCTCCCTGTGAAAGCCCACCACCAATGTCTCAGTTACAACCAGGAGACTGGGTACTTCTTAAATACATACCAGGACTGGGTGTGGTGGCTCAAGCCTGTAATCACAGAACTTTGGGAGGCTGAGGCAAGAGGATTGTCAGATCCCAGGGATTCAAGACCAGCTTGGGCAACTTGGTGAGACCTCATCTCTACAATAAATGACAAAAACTAACAAAAACTAACAGGGCATGGTGGCATGCATGGTAACAGGGCATAGGTTCCAGCTGCTTGGAAGGCTGAGGCGGAAGGATCACCTGAGCCCAGCAGGTCGACACTGGGGTGGCCATGAGCGTGCCACTGCACTCCAGCCTGGGTGACAGAGTGAGGCTGACTCAAAAAAACCCCACAAACAAACAAACAAACAAACAAAAAAAAACAACCTACCAGGCCAGACTAAGCCCCTCCAACCACCATGGAAAGGATCCTTTCAGGTAATCTTAACCACCCCCACAGCGGCCAAACTATTGGGATTCCCCTTCTGGATCCACCTATCCAGACTCAAGACAGTGCCTCTGTCACTCTCAGTAACTGCTACTCCAGAACAACCGATGTCAAAACTGTACACCTCAGAGTCACTAGGTGATCTCAAATACCTCTTCAAAAAGATAAACTCATAATGTGTCCCAGGGTCAATTTCAACTCTTCCTTGGTCATCCTTAACCTCTCTGTATCGCTTGGTTTCTTGTAGAATGAAGAACCACAGGTAAACATCAGAGCTATTGACATTTTCCAGTACTGGAGGCCCCTGGAATCATTTGTTTAAAAATAACGGTGAAAAATCCAACACAAAATGGATGCTACAGGCTGACTATTCATCCTGCTCGTTTTATTCCTAAGTCTAAGTAACTCACTGCCAATAGGTAACCCTCCCACACCACAGGGATTTTTTGCTAACTGAGCCTCTGCTAGGATTCCACTGAGACTCTAATGACTTCTGCCATGGGTCAACATCCTAATTTAGCGGCATTTCAAGCAATATGGGTAACCTTATACTCTACTCTGCCAGCTATAGACTGGGTCAAATCGAAGAATTCTTGGTCTTTTAAAATTGATACTTATGCTAGACATGGAGCTGTAATACTAATTAACTTGATATATGATAAGGCAGCAGGAACCTGCACCCCTACATATATAGAGACCAAGTTTCCACTCAAAACCAATGGCGCTGGCTCCCAGGGAGTATATTCATTCCAAAAATTTAATCAAGCTATTCATTTCCTCAATGGTACTGTCCTCTTAGCCAATTAGAGTGGTCAACTAATAGCAATAAACTGGTTAACATGCAGGGGTGCAGGACTGCTAGGAGGAATCCTACATCCAGGGCTTAAAGCTGAGTCACACCACCAGACTCGCAGGGACTCTGAAACAAACTGTGGGGACATTCAACTCTGGGCCCAGGATTTTGCAGGGCCTGTTGTGGGCATAGAATGGATTCTGGAAGTAGGATCTCAAATGACTGGAGTTGCTATTTACAACTATATTTTCCATGCCCAGCTAATTTTTTTGATTTATTGTAGAGATGAGGTCTCACCAAGTTGTTCAGACTGGCCTCAAACCCCTGGGCTCAAGCAATCTCTTTGCCTCTGCCTCCCAAAGTGCAGGTGTGAGTCACTGTGCCAGGCATGAGGCTATTTTCAACTTTCCAGTATTGTTTTGGCTGCTGTAGCAAAGCTCATAGTGATTTGCTTAGTTATAGTTGTTTGTGCCCTGGCTTTATTCATAGTAGGTAAATTTTTTCCCATGGGCTTTTACCCTGAATTTCGCTCCTCTTGTTGTAGGAGGGAGATAGGTAGGAATATCTCTACACTTCTATCCAGCAGGAAGCAGGTACAGAAGATTGACCTTCGTCTCTGTTCCCTAGCTGCAAATTAGAATATTTTAAAACAAGAGGTAGGAATGAAAGGGTAAAAAGTCAACATGGAATGACTGATGAAATAATCTTAACTAAAGTGTAGCCATTTTGACACTGCCTAGTTCTGTCATGTCTTAGCAAAATTACCGAGCATGCCACCTAATCACTAGCCAAGGACAGAACCAGTTTCTTAGAAGTAGCTATTGATAATTGATTTACAACTCCCTTGCCTAGCTTATTGTGTATTAATTGGTCTTTCTATTCCCAGCGTTTGCCCCCCAGTCACAAAAGACTGAGCTAATCCAACCTGTCATGGTCAGCCTTCAGTGACAGCCCACCAGCTCACCTCCCCACCTGCTGGAGTCATGAGATGTGTTGCCCTGACAATGTCAAGGCACAAGACCTACTATGCCAACACCTGAGAATGCAGTTGCTGGAGATTTTTTACTAACCCAACTTCCTTATAGAAACGTTAAAAGCATCCCTACCCCACCCCCCAGGGCCACGTTGATCACAGTGCCAGCCTCATTCAGACCCTATCCTGAATGTGGATAAACTCTTTTGTTTTTCCTTGCAATTCTTTGCATCTTTCTAGTGGCACTGAGTCACAGGCCCCCATGTCGAGTCTGACCTAAGAGTACTGCACTGTAATAGGTTTATAATACTTTTCACACAAATAATATGTTAAAAAAACCCCACAAAAATAAAGAAAACAACCCCTTTTAGAGGATGCATGCATGTGACAATGTACTCCAGACATGTGAACTAACTTTTGTGACTGGACATGTGAATGTATGTTCACGTCTTTGAAAGTTAGCAACTTGCCGGGTTCGGTGGCTCAGCCTGTAACCCTGCGCCTTGGGAAGCTGAGGTGAGTGGATTGCTTGAGCCCACAGGTTTGAGTCCCGCCTGGGCAACTTGGTGAGACCTCATCTCTACAATAAACCAAAAAATTAGCTGGGCGTGGTAGCGCACACCAGTAGTTCCAGCTACTTGGAAGACTGAGGCGGAAGGATCACCGGAGCCCAGCAGATTGAGGCTCTGGTGACCGGGAGCAGCCACTGCACTCCAGTCTGGGCAACAGAGTGAGACTCCAACTTAAAAAAAAAAAAAGAAAGTTAGCAACTTGAAAGTTTGTATGTAAGACACTTACTGTACTGGAAAGTACTAGAAAGCTCTATGATTAGTCACGTGTTCTATGAGGAACCCAACCAAGCGAGAGCATTACTCTCAACTCTTCTGTAAAGAACACTGCAATACTGATGCTGCTGTCACTCTCCACAGAATCATCCTATTAACCAAGAAAATTTAGTGGTAGTTAAGACTTGGGCTGTGTTAAGGTGGCAATTTGGGAAAACTGGGGAGATTATCCTTGGATTTACTGATAAAACTATTGCAGAATCTTATTTTTCCTAAATAGTAAACCAACACCGGAAGAGCAGCCTGAAAATTGGGAATGTGCAGTCAGAAACATATCACCTTCACTGCAAAAGACAGTGACAGCTTAAAATGGAGGGTGAGGGTCTTCAGCCCAGTGTGGGAAGCTGCTGACACCTACCGGGCAACAGTAGATTCTGAGTGCCTCCAACTCGTTTCTACAGAGCTGTCAGGGAAGATGGCCCCTTTGCTGGTCCGTTAGTTCTGACTTCCAGAACAGCTAAGTACAGAGACATTTTCTGCTTCCAGGAATATTGCCTGTCTGACTCTATAACAAATCTAGGAATAGGTGCAAAACAGAAATAAAACAAAAACAAAAACTTTAATGTCAGGATACGGATGAACCTAGTGAGGGTGGAGAGGTGCAGGGCAGGGAAGCGTGCAGCACTGCCAGGGCTGGCAAGTCGGAGGTGCGCACCGCCAACCCAGAGATACAAGTAAATTGCAAAAAATTGTGACACATAGAGGTGAGAGAAGAAAAGATTGTTTAAGAAAAGTTCACCCCCCACAGACAGGGCGTGGGCCTACACTCTAGGTGAGTGTGGCGTCGTAGCCCCCAGAGTCCTGGCTTAAATCCTTCTCTTGGAGATGAAGCACGTGACTGCCATGACTGCTGTGACTTCCTTATTGACCACCTGTGGATGTCTTGGAGAACCTGTGACACAGAGACCCATTAATGTCCGCCCACATTATCACAGCCCCTGGAGAAGGGTATGACTAGGATTTTCATTCTCCTGCACTTTCCCAAGTGACATGGAGGGTGTACCTCCCCTTATCTCCTAGGCATTCCCAGGAGGTAGCTTTGGGGGATCCTTGGCTTCCCTGTAGATAGGGCCCAATGTACTGGAAGATCGAATCCCCACCTACTCCCCCTCTGCGCGGTCATAACTTTTGTCATTACAAGTTTCATGACTTTTACAGTCCTTGCCTAAGGTGTGATGTCTTGGGTCTTGTAAATTCCCTTTACTCTAGGCAAGCTATGAGATTCTCAGATACCTGGAAGTCTGTTTTTGAAAAGACAAAGTCGGTAAAGTTAATTATACCTAAAGTGTGCATTTCTCTAAAAGCATAGCTTCTACTTTTTCATCATTTTTTGAGGGTTTAAGAACAAGAAAAATTGCTTCCCACTCTCGGTCTTTACTTTCACTTAAGAAAACTGGCACAGGTCAGATAACATAATTTTTGAATAAAGAGGGACCATCAGGGTTTGTTAAAAAATAAATGGAAAGTGTTTCAAGTGTGTTCAGTAGTTGGGTGAGGTTAAACTCTGAGTTTAAAGAAATCTCTTTTTCTAGCCAAATTCCTAATTAAGGTGTCAGGTGAGTTACATCCTAAAGTGACTCATTAGATGGGTTTTTATGAACCCTATTTAATAAGGTTTACTTTCTATCCTGATTCTGGTATAACTTCGCATTGCAGAGGAAGAAGGAAACCAAAACTATTTTGTGATCCTGCAAAATCATCTCTTGGGGAAATTTGCATCTGTATAGAGTCCCCTCCCTGGGGTTCGACAGAGGAGCTGGATATTTGCCATCTATTCTCTCTCAATGTTGCCACCTATACAGCTTCAAGTGCATGTTAAGAAGTACCCCCAGCTGGGCTCTGTGGCTCAGCCTGTAATCCCGCGCCTTTGGGAGGCTGAGGTGAGTGGATTGCCTGAGCCCGCGGGTTCGAGACCCACCT
>NW_007253292.1:180164-193192 GCF_000164805.1 Carlito syrichta
GCCACTGCACTGCAGTCTGGGTGACAGAGTGAGACTCCAACTCAAAAAAAAAAAAAGAAATGCCCTCAAAATGCTGCTTATCTCAATGCATTTCCTTTAATGACTTCCAAATTTCTTAAGACAAAGTATAACTCTTGCTACAAATTGCCAATCAGGAAATCCTTGAATCCACCCATGACCACCAAGCCCCCCGCTTGGAGATGTCCTGCCTCCCTGGACCAGATCAACGTAAATCTCACATATATTGATTTATGGTATTCTGTAACGTCTTGTCTTCCTAAGAGGTATAGTACTAAGCTGCAATTAAACCACTTTGGGCCCATGTTCTCAGGACTTCTTGGGATGGTGCCACAGGCCTAGGTCACTCACATTTGACTCAGAATAAACCTTTCTACGTATTTTACAGAGTTTGGCATCTTTTGTCAACACAGTCCTGTCGGGGATTTCAGTTCCTTCTGTGTTTCTGTTGCCCTCCCAGGAAAGAAGATATCGAATGCTCTGTTTCAGACAGAGGTTTAACTAGGGCAGGAATGTGATCTGACCATTGTGAAAATAAACATAATTAAAAACTATTGGAAACTCAAAGCCTCAAGAGACATGCGATTGTGGTCTGAGTCACATATGATGACCACTTTAATATCTCAGATTATAGATTAACTTGCTTTCTTATTTTTTTTTCTTGTCTGTACAATGAATAGAGAGAATTAAAGATGTCTGGGGACTGAATGTGGTGGCTCATGCCTATAATTCCAGCACTTTGGGAGGCAAAGTCAGGAGGATTGACTGAACCCAGGAGTTTGAAAAAATAAATGAATGAATGAGCAAATGAATGAATGGACAAACAAATAAATAAAGGTATCAGGGACAAAAACCTCCTGGCTTCTTAATTATTGTTGTTAAAGTTTATTTTTTAAATTTTTTTATTTATTTAATTTTTTTGAGCTAGAGTCTTACTCTGTCTCCCAGACTGGAGTACAGTGGCTGCTCGCAGTCACCTGCTGGGCTCCGGCAATCCTTCCGCTTCAGCCTTTCAAGTAGCTGAAACTACAGGCATGTGCTACCATACCCGGCTAATTTTTTGATTTATTGTAGAGATGAAGTCTCACCAAGTTGCCCAGGCGGGTCTCGGACCCGTGGGCTCAGACAATCCACTCACCTCAGCCTCCCAAAACACTGGGATTACAGGCTGAGCCACGAAGCCCAGCCCCCTTGTTAAAGTTTAACTTCTCCTTTGTTGTCATGCTTTGCTTAGATGAGATGACAGAAAACCCATGATTATTATACCCTCTGTAAAGATGTCAAATGTGCCCTTCCCCCAAAAAAACACTGCCTATAGCCAAATTGCCGTAACTATGCAATTTGTTTGAAAAGTGTTGTAATTCTGCTAAAAACTCCTGTTTCTGTTTATAGAAATGGAATCTTAATGTCCCTGTTGAAATGTTGATGCCTTTCCTTGGAGTTAGGTGTTTCCAGGTGGGCTCTCCTCAAACTTGGCATTTGAATAAACTCTCTTTAAACTGGATTTTGACCCTTCTGATTATTATAGGTTGACACCATCCAGTCTTTGTTTACTAAAACTCCTTTGCAGGGGGAGGGATCAGCCCCTGGAATCTTGATGATGTGGTCGAAGCTAATGAATGCCACCAACTCCTTGACAGCCAGAAAAAAGGGACTTCCTGCCTGGGGAGCCCCACCCAATCTCCTACATACCCGACACACCAGCACACTTTAAATTCTACCATATTCCTGCCTGTTTGTTCCCTGGGAAAGGCTCCCTGAAGCTGGGTGGAATGAACACCCTATGCTGCTGGGAGGAGATTCATTCTGTTTATTTCTATTTGCTTTGTTGGGCAGAAGTGGAGAGCAGGAAATGCCAGTGTCCCACTGGGCCTCACATTCTAAGAGCCTAGATCTGCCAGCCTCACCCAGGAGCCCTGGGAATGTCAGACCTGGGTCTCGTCTAGGAAGGTCTGTGAACAGGGCCTGTCTGCCCTTCCCAGAAGGATTGGGCCAGGGGGGTTTGGAGATCCCTGGGCTGGAGGTCCGGAGACCTGGTTCTGGTCCCACCCATGTCACCGACCAGCAGCAAGACCTCAGACTGAGTCTTTGGATACAGAGAGTAGGGGGAGAGAATTAAACCAACGGCTGTTTTTGGTCAGTTTTATACTTAAGGTCTAGAAACCTGGAATCTTCTTTAACCAAGGATAGAGGCTGTTAGGTTAGACCAGACGAGGCTGTCCACTATCCAGTGCCACATGAAAGAAGCAAATAATTGCACAGAAGTTAGATTAGAAAATATAGTTTACTTAAAGAGTAAATTAGAGAGAGAAGAGAGAGCAGATTCACCTCCCCAACGTGGCGGGGGCAAAGCTTCAGAAACATAGTGGTGGTCATAGCTCAAAGAGCACATGGCCTAGCCAGTGCTTAACAAAACAATGGCAGCCGGGCTCGGTGGCTCAGCCTGTAATCCCATGCTTTGGGAGGCTGAGGTGAGTGGATTGCCTGAGCTCACAGGTTCGAGACCCGCCTGGGCAGCTTGGCAAGACCTCATCTCTACAATAAATAAAAAAATTAGCTGGGTGTGGTAGCACACACCTGTAGTTCCGGCTACTTGAAAGGCTGAGGCAGAAGAATCGCCGGAGCCCAGCAGACTGAGGCTGCAGTGGCCGGGAGCGTGCCACTGCACTTCAGTCTGGGCGACAGAGTGAGACTCCAACTCAAAAAAAACCCAACAAAAAACAATGGCAAATGACTGCTCAAAGTTGAATGCCTTTAAACTTTCCCTTTGTTGGGGGGCAGGTCTTTAAGGTGATTGGGAGGTGGTTTGTTCCACCTTCACTATGAAGGCATTCTGATGTCAGGTGATGGATGGCAGGTAGGTAGACGGGTGGGCTAGTCACATGATTGTTGCCAAGTTTATGGGATTCGCCAAAAAACGTCAGGAGGTGCTGACTGGGTTAACTTGTTTACAAAACAAGCTGGGGAAGGACTGTACAATGGCTGTCTCTGAGAAACTGGTTCTGCCCCTGGCTAGTGGGCAAATTAAAGTGAACTGCTAGAGATACATGACACAGTGAGACAATGTTAAAATGACTGCTCATTGGGTACCTCTTTTGTTATTTTAAAATATTCTTATTTGTACCTGGGAACAGGGACAAAGGTCAGTCTCCTGTAACAGCTTCCTGTTTGATATGGTCGTAATGATGCCCCTACCTGTCTAGATTAAGAGGAAGGGATGGGAGGAGAGAGAACATTGGAGTTGTTAAGTATCTTTAGTATCTGTAGACAAAGCACTATGTACCAGCAAAATTAATATTACTATAATAAAGACCATCATAGCTGCTGTTACTGAGAGGACAATAATAGACTTAGGCTAAGAGAATGCTATTGAGAGACCCAAGAAACCAAGAAACTTAAAAAGCCATACTTGCTGTAAAAGTAGTGTTTAGTTCACTATATTTTATATATCCCTACCTCATGTTTACTATTTATTTTGTGTATTCCTACCTCATGTTTATTGTACTTTATGAAATCTTAGTACTTTAAATCCTACCTCAGACCCCATAGAATTAGGCATATGTCGAGTGCCGGGTAGTGACTGATTGTGTAGGTATATAAAATGTCTTAAGTAGTGTTTGTATTTAGAACTCTTGGGTTAAGCATTGTTAGTCCCAATTGCCATGGTGACTTCTCCTTTTACAATGGGATGTAAATGTTAAAGTGATAAGCCCCTTTCAGACATTCCTTTGCTATCGCAGTAGCAGTAGACTCTGAGGCGCTAGCTGCTCTCTAGGTGGGCTTTAAGTTGATTTAAACCACTGGCTTCCATGCCAGTGTTAATTTACACGCAGTGGCTATGTAAACCTGAAGGGGTCAAAGACTTTTACAAAAATTGCCTTGCTATAAGACATTTGTGATATTTTATAAATTCCCAGAACTAGTACTATATGAATTTCTACCCCACATTCACTGTATGTGTTTGCAGAATTCATATTTAAAACTTTGTTAAGTTTGGCTTTTGTTGTCCTGTAATGACCATGTTATGTTATGTAAATGTTAAGCAAACAAGCTTTCCTAAGCATTCCTGGGGCGGATCAGCAACCTTAAATGACTAATGTAATCCTTTGCCTGCCTGCTCAGGTTATTTTATACACAGTGACTGTATGGACCTAACTTATCCGACATTTCACTCTGCCCGTTAAGTGGGTTTCTGTCAATCACGGGCAGTCAGGTTACAGCCCACGAAAGGCACCTACCAATACCAAGTGTTCCCGTACCCATTAGGAGAAATTACCCAATCATGTAAAATCAAGTTTAAAGTTCTTTCCCCTCCCTCTGTAATTGTGCATAAAAACTGCTTGCCATTTTGGATCAGGGCTCTCGTCCCTGAAGCCACGGGCTTCATACGTGAGCCCAGACTCGAGCCTGAATAAAGACCCTCGTGCGTTTGCATTGGAGCTGGCTCTTTGTAGTCTCTCTTTCTCTCAGATTAGAGTTCTTGGGTTTAACAGTTACAACATATTAAGGCTTTAATGTCTGGTAAATGTATTGATAAATATTTACCCCAGTGGGCTCAACACCAACTACAGGAGTCCAGGCAGTTTTTACTGTCACACCAGTGAAGTCCCTAGTCTATATGTTGATGTTCTCCCTGCTTGTATTTTAAATTTCTTTGGGTTTTGTGATAAAAATTTATAGACAGTTATAAGGGGTTTGTTAATAGTGACTTTAATAAGGAAATACAGCTACTTTGAGAAAGTCTGAAGAAAAAAAAGGAAAACATTAGTTTGGAGACATGTAATTAGGTTATGGTTTAAATTGTAGGAGAGATAATAAACAAGATAATTTAAAACAGGTGACATGGGCAAAAGAAAAGAGTTCCTTTTTTTTTTTTAACAGTGATCTGATATACCTTCACAATGATTCGTATGCTAAATAGGGTAGATCCCAGGTAACCTCCACTCTGGAGATGGGAGATTGACATTTCTCTGTTTTTTGATGGGAGGAATGAGAGTAGGGGTGGTGTTGGCTTTTTGTCTTGACAGGGGCATATTACCTTAAAGTTTAACAAATCAGTCATACTTTAAACAAAAAGTTATTTTGTTGTTCATCCTACATTGGATTAGTAATCCTTATGTCTGGAAGGAGATTTTAAAGTAATCAGCAATTTGACATTGCTGATTATAAATTGCAGTGAGTGATTGAGATACCATTTTAGGCTTTTCCAATGAGTGTTGTTTACAAAAACAATTTACCTGCTCTGCAGGTGGTTCAGGAGGAGGGTGTGGTTCCCAAAGCTTGTTTCTTACTCCACCCTAGAGAGACTGATTTGAGAATCTGAAGAGTTTAAGTATTAAAGGTTCTAAAACCACAGGATTACAGGTCATTGTCAAAGTTACTAACTTAGCCAAAGTGATAGTCTAAAGATTTTTAAAAGTAAAAAAACAAAAAATTTGCTTTTTAATAGAGGATATTTTAAACAACAAAAACCAATAAATAAATATGAGGGGGCTAACTGAATTCTTCTCTTTCTCTCCCCCTCTTGTTGCTTATAGGAGAAAATTCTTTTGGAGATTGTTTTGGTCTGTGAGTAGTATTTTAGCATAGCATTAATGTAATTGGCATTAATGGCAATTGACCCTTAGTAACTTTTGATTAAGATAAGGCTATATGATTCCAACAGGGAGGCCCAGGACCAAATGACTGGCACATGTGTTAATTAAGAAATTAATTTGGGTTCCAGCACCTAATATTCACCTGGGGATTGTTTGGATGATGGTGAACCAGTGCAAGACACTTTAGCAGGTTTCCAGGCCTCCTCAGTGGCCACCATTTCTGAGCTAGGTGTTCTCTTCTTTCTTCAGAAGAGCATGTACCCTCTTTCCAATGACTTTCTGGCCTGCACAGTGGACAAGATCCTGGAGGCTTCGGCCTCTTTGGGGCAACTAGGCTTCTAATGTCCCTGCAGATTGTATGCAAAACAATGGGCACCATTCCCCTTAGCAGGTCTTACCAGGTCTCTGACAGGCAGTTGGAGTTTTGCTGCTAATGGCAACTGTCAATTAGGAAACCTGTCTGACCCTCTCATTTTGAAACCTCCCATGTTGGCACCCTGTTGTTTCTCTAATGTCTCAGCTAAAAAAAAAAAACAACCTAAAAGTTCTTCTTTAATTGGCTATACATAGAAACTTTTGACCATTTCTCTGTCTGTAATGGTCTGAAGAAGATTTTAGAGTGAACAGAGCATGTGGATGTGGAATGATCTGTCCCTACTAATTTCTAATTATGAACAGGCACATTTATTAAAATCATTTTATAAATTATTAAATTACAGTTTCATCTGTGAGGTGTATCCCAGGATGCACTGTGCCACAAAGAGTACCCAGCATTTCATCCAACCGGCAGGAGAGGGACTTGGCTTAGTAAAGTGACTTATCAGGTGGGACTGGCCAGTTCCAATACCACATTGTGTCATGCAGAGAATAATTAGCACTTAAAATTTTACCCGAGGGAGATGTGGCTAGCCAGGCACAGCAAGGTGACTACTTTCTTTTAATAAAAACAAATTTAACAAGCCTTATATAACAAACACTGGTGTCACTTAGCACTGATATTTCAGCACATGATAAAGTTGGAAATAAGACTTTACTAGAGCACTTGTAAGTTTGGTTTGGAAAATAAGATTAAAATGAAAATAGACTTGAGGCAGGGGTCCTTCTAAAACAAAGAGATAAGGGCTTTCCCAGAAGAGAAAAAGAATGTGTTAGAGAGAAAGCGACGTGGCGTAGTCAATGTCTAGGTGTGCACGAGTAACCCAGTTACAACCCTGTGCCATAAAATACCCAGTCAAAAATGCAGGTTGCCATTTTAGACAAAGGGGCTAAAATGTAATATAAGGCAATGCCCTTCTGTGTTCGGTGCTCAGCCTTTGGATGTGAATCCACTGGGCCAGTGCCGGCACAAATAAACACTGCTTCCTAAAAAAAAAAAAAAAAAAAAAAGCCTCAGTGTCTCATCTCTCTGTAAAGGATCCTGCCACAGACTATTTTTCAGTTAGTTAACAGGATTGGTTTATGAACACATGATCCCTTTCATCCATCCAAGAGGGTTGATAACCTCAGTTTAGATCTAATTTGAGAGAAATTTATCACAAAAATGGAACATGAACTTTAATATCTTTTTGTCCTGGTCACCTCTCTGAGGTGATACCGGTTAAGCCATGGTGGAAGCCTGAAAGGGCTTCCCAGAACATGTGAAGGAGTAGCGGGGAGGCAGTTCAGGCGCTTTGACTTTGCTGCAGCTAGTATGGCTACTGCCAGGGGGTTATCAGGTAGGGGAGGAGGGGGAGAAAAGGGAGGGGGCTAGGATTGGTTGCTGCAGCCCTGGGTGTCAGCCCATCCTCTGGAGGTAACAGTGGACATAGAGATGTAGGAGGTTGAGAAGAAGGAAGAACCAAGGGTAGCAACAGCAGATTACAAGAGACAGGAGTTTTCTTTTTCTTTTCTTTTTTTTGAGCCAGAGTCTCACTGTCACCCAGGCTGGAGTATATTGCCATGCTCACAGCCACCACAGCCTTGACTTTCTAGGCTGAGGTGATCCTTCCACCTCAGCCTTTCAATAGCTAGAACTACAGGTGCATGTCACCACTCCTGACTAAACTTTTTGATTTATTGTAGAGACAAGCTCTCACTAATTTGTCCGGGCTGGTCTTGAATCCATGGACTCAGACAATCCTCTTGTTTCCACTTTCCAAAGTTCTGGGATGACAGGTGTGAGCCTCTGTGCCTGACCTGTTGCCACCTTAATTTTTATGATGGCTGGTTAGATTTTGGGGTGGATGTTGGACTAATATGAAAAGAAAACATTGTTGAACACCTAAACATGAAAGTTTGTGGGACTTTATTGATTTTCTAGGACAAATTTAATAACATGTAATTTTCCTCAAATACTTTTGTACATCTTAACTTTGGTAATTTCCTCACGAAAAATAACATTATGACTGTGAAAATAAATCTGATTGGAATAAGATACATAATGCAAAAACATAGATATAGACTACAATTTTTACAAAGAAAATTACTTCCACCCAGGAACATGATATACTTATAAAATTTTTCAAGATATTAAGAACGTAACTGGGAATGTTACATGGCATTTTATGTGAAGAAAAAGGAAATATACTCCAGCCTG
Source organism: Carlito syrichta (assembly GCF_000164805.1). Classification (NCBI taxonomy): domain Eukaryota; kingdom Metazoa; phylum Chordata; class Mammalia; order Primates; family Tarsiidae; genus Carlito; species Carlito syrichta. The sequence goes on from NW_007253292.1 coordinate 188,355, forward strand.
TATGCACATGTATGGAACATTAAAAAAGAGTTGAGTACATGTGTAAGACTGTTTTGCATCAATGAGTACAAAGAATTTATTTTTATTTTTTTTTTTGAGTTGGAGTCTTACTCTGTCTCCCATGCTGGAGTGCAGTTGCATGCTCACAACCACCCCAGCGTCGACCTGCTAGGCTCTGGTGATCCTTCCACCTCAGCCTTATAAGTAGCTGGAACTACAGGCATGCACTACCACACCCAGTTAAATTTTGATTTATTGTAGAGACAAGGTCTCACCAAGTTGCCTGGACTGATCTTGAACCTGCGGGCTCCAGCAATCCACTCACCTCGGCCTCCCCAAATGCTGGAATTACAGGCTGAGCCACTGAGCCTGGGCAGTACAAAGAACTTCAATGTGAAGACAAGTGAAGGGAGTTGCAACTACAGAGCTACTCAAATCTTAGGAATCTGGAAAGAGGTTGGAGAGCCAGGACAGTCATGGTTTTCTCTGAATCCTTCTCCTCCTTCTAAAATTAATCATGGTCTACAGCCAAAATCGAAATATTCTTTCCCATCCAGTAAATGCATCACTTCACAAACCCTAGAAGGTTGACTCTGCTGTGGTCTTAAACATGACCCTGTGGACCCAGAAATACTCCAATCAAGGCCACGTCACGTTCAAGGCATGGAGGTGACCCAGACCCCAGAATACTTATAATTCAGGGACATGTGTCTCTGTGCTGCATTGGTACTGAGTGTGGAGGGAGATCCCACTCCACTAGGAAATGACAGAGGACAGTTCTTCTCCCACAACCTGAACCTATGGGAAAGTCCCTCTGCTAATCCTTCCCAAAAGAGAGGGACTTTTCACAAGCAAGAGAACTGGCTGCCCACACTCAACCCCAGCTCAAGCTTCCATCCCAGCATCTGACCCAGAGAGGACTGTGTCAACATTATGAAGTGAAATTGGAAAGTGATAGTGAGGCCAATCATGGGTAGACCTGAACCCAGATGATGTAGAATAAGTAAAAGAAAGGAAATTGGGGGAGGACATAGAAATGTCAGAAGAAAGAGAGCGTTCCCAGCAGTCCTTGGGGCATGATTAACCAGAGCTGAGACTGAGTCCTGGGCTCTCTACCCCAGTGCATCCAGTTTGCAGAATACAGGAGGTTGTGGTCCTGATGTTCCATCAACTGACACTAAAGAGAGAGAGAGGGACACTGAGCAAGAGAGAGCTGACCAGAAATGGAAGGAAAGACTGATATGGCCAGAAAAGAGGACAAGAGAGCCAGGAGACAGGGACAGAGATGTCGACAGAGTGAGACCGTGAGAAGCAAATCAACATGAAGGAAGAAAGACACGTGTGGGAAAGGGAGAGGTGGGTTGAATAAAGGCAAGTGGACAGAGACAGGGGGACACCAAGACAAGGGATGGGAACTCCTTCAGGGACAGAACAGGCATCCAGACCCTCCCCGCTCTCCTGCACCCCTAATCCCATGGAGGAGACAGGATCTCACCTGCCACAATCCCTGTCATCTGAGGATGGACCCAAAGAGCACTTCTGGCCTTTCAGCTTCACCACAGGTGTCCTCTGGGGATTGAGGGACCGGGGCAGCACTGCTCGAAGCAGATTCTGGGACCTGCCCAAGGGTACCACAACATCGTCATGGCAACAGTGCCGCAGGGGATCGTAGAAGTTGTCCCGGCATCTGGTGTGCGGCTGGTGCAGCATCAGGTGAGCACCCATGGGGGCCACTGAAGGAGACAGAGCTGGTGAGTTCCAGGCAGTGGAGCAGGTGGGTCCCAGTCTGAGGTCCCCTGAGAGCTGCACCCCTCCTCTGGGCATCCCCTCAGTTTTTTGCTCACCTGGGGCTCCATGTGAGCAGAGGAGCAGGAGGACACAGAGAGCGGCCAAGACAGCTGTGAGAGGAGAGGGGAGAGGGAGGACAAGGCAGCCACAGGTCATCCTCTGGAGCTTTGGCTGGGGCAGAGGAGGATCTGAGGGTATCTCTGTCCTGATGGAGTTTCAGGGAAGAGCTAGAAGCAGATCCTGAGGGTCAGGATGTCCAGTCGTCCTCTGCTCAAGGGTTCTGTGCAAGGCCAGGTGGTGTGTGTGTGAGATTCTTGCAGGATATGAGCTTAGGGCTCAGGAGAATCTGTGTGTTTCTCAGTTTGGAGGAATTCAGAGCTGGAGGCTCAGCGGCAGTCAGGCAGGGAAGGGACTGAGCTGAGACTGGTGGTATACTGTGGGTATGACTGGCACTCATATTTAGAAGATGGGTTGGAAGTGGAACCAGTACTCGGTATGGCATGGGGCATGATTTGGGGCCTGAGACAGGGATGTGGATGGGGCTGACCCAGCGGCTGTGGATGGAGAGTTGCTGGGATGGAGTCCTGTGGGAGGAGGAGGTAGGATGGGGGGAGCAGGGATGAGGTGTGGGTTGGGTGGGGCAGGCCCGGGTGGTGGTTGAAATGGGAGATGGGCACCGGTGGGAACGGGGTTTGTCCTCTTACCTGGGATGTAGCATTGAGGAGTCATGGCTCTAGGTGGCTGCAGTGGAGTGAGCAGGTAGGTAGGTGATCAGCAGATGACAGCAGGTTCCTTATAGGGCCGACAGGATGAGCTGATGATGTTATCTTATCACCTCTTATGCACCTCCTTCAGAGACACCCTGGGCCCTGGGGCAGAAGAGGTGTCATCAGTCGGGGTATTGGTTCCTCCCTGTCATCCTACCACTCAGGCCTCCTGGGCAGAGCGTGGGTCATCCCTGCTCTCTGTCACTGACACATCCACGTGCTGTTCCACAGGGTCCTACTGGGTCTTCAACCTGCCCCATTTTCTTTGGCACACGGCCATCCCTGACACCCTCCCAAGGGGGACCAGCAACTGTCGACCTCTCAAGCAATTGATGGGCAAGAACATGGTAACTGCTCCCACCTGCAGCCCTCAGCATCCTGGTTGAGAGACTGTGATGCTCAGCAAACCAACTTTCATATTTTTAATCTTTATTATTTATCTATTTTTGAGTCAGAGTCTCACTCTGTCACCCAGGCTAGAGTGCAGTGGCACCCTTACGGCCACTGCAGCCTCAACCTGCTGGGCTTAGGTGATCCTTCCCTCTCAGCCTTCCAAATAGCTGGAACTACAGATGCATGCCACCACGCCTGGCTAATTTTTGTGATTTATTGTAGAGACAAGGTCTCACCAAGTTGCCCAGGCTGGTCTTGAACCCCTGGACTCAGGCAATCCTTTCGCCACTGTATCCCAGAGTGCTGGGATTACAGGTATGAGCCACCATGCCCAGCTAGTCTACCATTTTAATGTATATAAATCAGTGGCATTTCACAAAGTACTGAAATTACCATGACATTCTGGGTATAAAGGTTCACAACCATTAATCAGACTCTCAAATAGGTTATGACCCGGGACAGTTAAGACCACAGGACCACTGAGAGGATTCACTTGTCTCATCACTGGCATCTAATCTTCCTTGTGTGTGAGGGTGCTTGTTCTAAGGAGGGGCAGAAGGGTCATCTGAGGGAAGTCCTTTGGTGAAGGAACCACTCCCTATCAGAGGCAAAAACAGACTTTTGGCTGTTTTTCTTTCCCTTTCCTTTCTGACTGTGTGTAACCCACATAGTGATGTCATACCTATTTATCCCAGTAGCTGCAGACAAATGATTAGTACATGCAGGAATCAGGATGACTCTGAGTCCCAGCCTGGCCCCTCCTAGCAGTGCCCTGTGCACGTGGATGTGTCAGTGACAGAGAGCCCGGGTTCCTGCCACCCTGAATGGGGAGGGTCCTATGCTGGGAGGGTTAAGGCGAAACAAGGTGGTCTGTGGACAGGGGCCCTTAGGCCTTCCACAGTGTGTCTGACCCCTCAGGGCCCAGCTGAGCAGCAGCTTCACAGGGAGGACCAGGAGCTGCCTAGAAGAGAAAGAGCTTTGAGACCTACAGACACCAATTCACACAAGGTACCATGACAGGACAGACAGGTCGAGCCAGATACACCCTAAACACAGGACTTTCGTTCATCCATTCATGTACTGCATTCAGTTAGTTATTTAATACACCTGGAGCCAGTAGGCTTAGGGCTGTATGACCCCAGGAGAGGGAACTTGGGGGGTGTTGGGTTGTTTAGATGCAATATTGATGATTTTATGCAGCTGGCCCCCACTCCTGTCATAACTAATCGACTTTCATTCTTCGCCTTGGGATTGCCATTTGTGAAGCCATTAAAAAGCTTTACTGCTTTCTACCAGTGTGACACCAAGATAGAACTGAGACCCAATAAGTGGTGATAATTGAAATAGAAAAGAGTAAATCAGGAGGTGGTAAACCCAAGGTCTGGTTCAGTAAACTACCCAAAAGTGCTTGACTGATATAACAAGAAGTTCCTAAGGAAGAGATGGATGACTTCCCATGTCTGATATATATGGTTGGTACCAAGCAGAGGGAGGCCCTTGCAGGCTATGGAGTCAACAGGGAAAGAGACTGGGAAGGGGAGGTCTGTACACAGGGGAGTCATTGATGACCCTATCAGCCTCTTCAGTAGAGCCACTTCCCAGGTGTAGGGAACAAGGTCTCCACAGCCAGAGCTCTCCGAACTGAGACCAGCATGGAGGCCCAAGGTCTCCTCCTGCCCCCCACAGACCAGATATTGTATGCATCTGTTAGAGTTAATGTGGAAGGAAGAACTTTAACCTACCTGGCACTGGAGACACTGGGGCCCAGGTCACCATGGTTCCTGGCCCTGGGGAAAGGGGTGGACACCAAGCGACTTTAAGAGGCTCAGGAAGAATTTTTTTTTTTTTTTGAGTTGGAGTCTCACTCTGTCGCCCAGACTGGAGTTCAGT